>NC_053156.1:551920-568776 GCF_016835505.1 Polypterus senegalus | reverse complement strand
CCTCTATCTCCCCTACAGGATTTTAATTTTAAGATCCTCTACAATTAAATCCCTTCCTTTTCAAAGATCCAAGAGGACACCATGGGAAAATGACCTCTCAATTAATAGATCAGAAAAGGAGTGGAAAGTAGCAATGCAGAGAATTCACAAGCTCCATATGCAAAAGCATACAATTATACAACTCAAAATTATATATCGAAAGCACATCTGTCTCACTAAAACTCTCCAAAATGTTTCCAGGGCATGATCCAACCTGCGAAGCGTTGCAACCAAGCCTCAGCCTCACTAGGTCACATGTTCTGGGCCTGCTCCAAATTAACATTATTCTGGACAAAAATTTTTAATTACCTCTCAGACAGTCTTGGACTCACAATCCCTCCTAACCCATTAACAGCTGTGTTTGGGGTTTCTCCAGAGGGTCTTAAAGTGGAGAAAGACAAACAAACTGTGATTGCATTCACTACACTGTTGGCACGCAGACTTATTCTGATAAACTGGAAGAACCCAAACTCTCCTCTTTTAAGTCAGTGGAAACTGATGTGTTATATTATTTAAAATTGGAAAAAATCAAATACTCAGTTAGAGGATCTGTAGAGACTTTTTTCAAAACATGGCAGGATCTAATCAGTAATATTTTGAAATGATTTATAAAGCACAGAAAATTTGTTGATTTAGGTATTTTTAAAAGCCTTAAATTTTACACCGTTTGGCTTGCTCTCTCTCTCAAGGGTGGGGATCGATCTGATCTTAGCATAATTTCTTTTTTTTGTAAAAACTTGATTGCTATGTATTGATTGTAATAAAATTAATAAATAAATAAATAAATAAAAAAAAAAAATTATTAGATGCTATAAAAGTTACTCCAGAGTGGGAATGCAGCAGGCCCGAAGGCTACCCTGCCGAATTTTATAAGAAGTTCTCTCCTTAGCTTGCTCCCCTCCCATTAGCAACATTCACAGAAGCTAGAGACAATAAAATTCTACCTCAAACTATTCATCAAGCATTAATCACCATATTTCCTAAACAGAATAAGGACATATTACAATGTGCATCATACAGACCAATTTCACTTCTGAATAATGATGTTAAGATACTCTCCAAAGTTCTACCTAGAAGGATGGAGAAAATACTGCCTTCAGTAATATCACAAGATCAAACTGGATTTATTAAAGGCCGACATTTAGTGTTCAATCTTTGATGCCTGTTTAATGTAATATACTCACAGCAAAAAGTCAAACATCCTAGAGATTTTATTATCCTTGGATGCAGAAAAAGCATTTGATATGATTGAATGGAACTACCTTTTTTCCACATTGGAGAAATTTGGGTTTGACCCGAACATTTGTGCATCGATCAAACTACTGTATACTGATCCAGAAGCTTCAGTTTGTGCTTAACAACATTAATTCAGATTAAACTAGAACATGGTACAAGGATGCCTCTTGTCACCACTACTGTTTGCAATTGCCATTGAGCCACTGGCAGTTCACTGTCAAAATGCTTATGAGATAAAGGGGATTATCAGAGAATGACTAGAACAGAAAATTTCTCCATATACAAATTATATGGTATTGTATATATCAGACCCACAAACTACTCAGAATTAATTTGATTAAAAGTGTGCTCTTTCCAGTGAATTCTCAAGCACAAAATATTAGATTGGACACCTTCCTTTTGTCATTGCAGATCAGTTTAAATATGTAGGGGTAAACATCACAAGTAAACATAAAGCTCTTTATCAACAAAATTTCACTGCCTGTATGGAAAAAATCAAGCAAGACTTGCATAAATGGTCAACCCTTCATCTCACTTTAGCTGGAAGAATTAACAAGATGAATATCCTCTCTAAGCTTCTCTTTTTATTTTAAAATATTCCAATATACATCAATAAATCATTCTTTAAGAAATTAGATTCAACCATAACCACATTTATTTGGAATTCAAAACATCCACATATCCAAAGAGCGACACTACAAAGGCAGAAGGTGGCATTGACCTACCTAACTTACCTAACCAGTTTTACTACTGGGCAGCAAACATAAAACATATAAAATCCTGGACATTGAGATAAATAGATGAACATATACCTGTACTGGTTTGGTTTGCAATAGAAATAAAATCCTTCAGTTCCTCTTTATATTCCTTGCTTTTGCCCCCAATAAATGCAAATTATCACCAATATACTAATAATAACCAAATAGTGCTTCACTCACTCAGAATATGGAACTGGTGTAGGAAGCATTTTTAAGATAGAGAATCTTTTATTGGTGGTACCTCTGCCCACGAGAACCACCTTTTTCAACCCTCGCAAACATATGTAGTTTTTAATGTCCGGAAGACATTTGGGATTAAATCACTTAGAGATCTGTACATAGACAACATCTTTGCATCCTATGAACAATTATATTCTAAATTTAAACTTTCCAGCAACACATTTCTTTTACTATCTTAAAATTAGAAACTGTTAAACAGAACCTGCCCATTTTAATCACCTCCCACCTCCCTGTATTCTGAAAAAAATATTGATCAGTTTGAAGGACTTAGACAGCATCTCTGCAATATATAAAACAATTTTATAGTCCCTTCTTTTTAAAGATCCAAGAGGACAATGGAAAAAGCATCTCTCCCTCAACATATCAGAAAGTGAGTGGAAGGTGGCAATGCAGAGATTTCATTCGAGCTCCATATGCGGAAAGGATACAATTATTCAACTCAAAATTATATATCGAGCACATCTGTCTCGCTTAAAATAGTCCAAAATGTTTCCAGGGCAAGATCCAACCAAAATGTCCAAAATGTGGGTCACATGTTTTGGGCCTGCACCAAATTAACATCATTCTGGACAAAAAATTTTCAATGCCTTTCAGACAGCCTGGGCATCACAATCCCTCCTAACCCATTAACAGCTGTGTTTGGTGTACCTCCCAGATGTGCTTAAAGTGGAGAAGGACAAACAAACTGTGATTGCCATTACTACACTATTGGCATGTAGACTTATCTTGCTCAACTGGAAGACTCCTAACTCTCCCCTTTTAAGTCAGTGGGTAACTGATGTTATATACTATTTGAAATAGGAAAAATCAAATTCTTACTTAAAGGATCTGTGCAGAAATTTTTCAAAACCTGGCAGGATCTAATCAATAACATTTTAGAATAAGTTTTTAAAGCACTGAGGAAGCAGATTTTCTCCCTATTCCTTTTTTTTCTCCATTCATCTATATTCACTTATTAATTTATCTATTTACTTATTTTTGCTAGGTTTAAGTTTTATTCTGTTGCCCTTGCTCTCTTTCTCAGGGTTGGGAGTTGATTTGTTTTCAATCCTACTCTTGTAAAATTTATCTATTTGTATTAAATGTTGTGTGATGATGTTGTGTCAAAATTTAAAAAAAAAAAAAGATTTAACCTTGCCTAGGACAGGAAATAAAGGACAAATATTGTTTTACAAAAGTTTTAAAGTAAAAGTGAAAATAATGCATATGTAACAATTCCCATGAAAATATCCATCTCTTTAAATTGTTTATCCGTAAACCAAACCCAGGGGTGGGCAAGCAATGCGAGCAGGGGGCAGAGCTCCCTAGTCTATAATTAAAACAATATCTCCTGGTTCAAAATTTCTTCTTGGTGCTAGACATTTTTGACATTCTTTGAAGCATTGGCAAATACTCTTTAAGACCATCTTTTCCAGAACAAATCGGCCATATATTCAACTTGCTTCCAGCATCTTTGAGTGTACTGGTCATTTTTAGAAAAAGTGTTCAGGAGGCATGTTAGGTCATGTCTTCAATAACAGCAAGTAATTAGGTGTGAGTGTCTCCAAATCATTTAGGTCATTTGATGTCTTTGTGAGGGGGTCTGTTGATTGATTCCACTTCACATATCACTATTTGGAGACTTTCAACAACAAGTATTTGTTGGTTTAGTATTGAGTTTAGAATCTTTCTTATGAATCTGATTTGTCTCTCCCTTCTTCCACCTTGATAAGAGGCTGATGGTGGATTGAAAATCCATTTGATTTCCTTCTTCATCTTAGCATTGCTGAATTTTTCTTGGTCAAGATTTATAAGTTTGTTCCATTATCTGAGTGCATGATTTTAACTTGTCCTCTTCTGCAAATAAATCTGTGTATGGAATTGATGCATAAATCAGTGTCCAATCTGTGTGCAATCTCTATGTGCACAGCTCTGATTGTTAGGCAACTGAAAATTTCTCCGTACCTCTTGAGCATACTTCTTCCTTTTTTGACTTGAAAGGGACCAAAATAATCAACTCCAATATTGAAGAAAGGAGGTTGGTTGGGTACTAGACAATGTTCTGGCAAATCTGCCATTTTGCTCTCCTGTTTTGCACTGTATCTTCTGGCGTGTCGCTTACTTTGAAATGATTTTTCTAATAATAGAGTTTGCATGAGGTATGCAGTATTACTGCCATAACTGTGTGAACATATAATTGCACCCACAATTACCTATCCATCCATCCATCATCCAACCCGCTGAATCCGAACACAGGGTCACGGGGGTCTGCTGGAGCCAATCCCAGCCAACACAGGGCACAAGGCAGGAACTAATCCTGGGCAGGGTGCCAACAATTACCTATTTCTTTATGAATGTGATGCAATACAAGAAAAGCAGTATGTTAATGCTTTTGAAGAATTGCAGGATGCTTAGCTTCATCTGGCATTGCAGCTTTGTTGAGTATTCCTTCAAATCTCAGTTGTCCATCTTGCATGACTGGGTAAAGTTTGAAGATTTGACTATTCTTTTTTTATGCAAGCATTTTTTCTTTACAGCCTGCAGGGGATTCTTGCAGTTGACTGAGGCGGAAAAGCTCTGTTCCACCTTTAGCCAAGTCTTCTGGAGAAATCGGGCTTGGTTATAAAGTCAGTTTGTACTTTTTCATGTGCTCTACCGTGTTTTTTGTTCTGCTGGGTTGACTGACACACTCGCCTCCCACTGCTATTTCATTTTCATCTGTGGCCATATTAAGTCTCCAATCTATGGAGGCTGTTGGTGCATGTGATGGCACAGAAAGGTTTGCCAGCTATCCTGGGACTTCCCTTGAGGATTTGTCCCCCAGCCCCCTGGACAATTCGGTTCAATTTCAAAACAGTTTCCTTGACTGACATTGTCTGCAGCAAGCCCCTCTCTATCCACTACGGGGTAGGTGTTTTGCAGGTAGCCAAGACTCGTGGGAAGAGGGCATTCCTTATTCCATTAGGGAATGGCCAGGGTGAAATGTCTGTCTGAAATGGCAGTCCAAACCTTAAAGATCTTTCCTATAATTTCAGGGGCAGTAATATAGTCTTGTATATTTTACAAGACTATATTACTGTAATATCCATGGACGCAGTTGACATTCACTTTGTCTGTGGCCTTAAAAGGGATCTGCTGGAGCAAGTCACGGTGGATTACGTGAGAGGTCGCTACCAGAGTCCTATAGCACCTGGAATTCCCATCCGCCAACGTAATAGAGATCTTAAAATTGTCCTCCTTTAACATTCTGGGGGAAACTTGAGAGCCACATACCTTGGCCAGACCGATAGCCATTGTTTGAGTAGGAGGGAGGTGACACTCCCAAGCCAGGTGTCCCAGCTGATCACAGCAAAAGCAGCTGTGTTTAGTCTGCACTATGGTGTTCACACTCAAGCATCTTCTACTCATAGCATTGGCGACCCTGATAGTCTGTGCTGCCTGGATCGAAATCTAGGTTAAGCCTGGGTTGTCCTGTTGTTTCCAGGTGGCTTGTGCACCCTCTAGTCTGCGGGTCAGATTCAGCAGTGAGTGGGCGTCATCACAAGACTCTCGTCTATCCCCAACAGGACTGCATGAATAGTGAGCTTCTCCACAATGCGCTTGGAAGGGTCTCATGACCCAACTTTGAATCAGTTCCACTAGGCCGTGGATCTGTCCTCATACAGAATGATCCAGATCAAAATGTCACAGCGAAACTGGTGTCATTTGACCACAGGGCTCAGAGATGTGCGAGGAGGAGGATCTGTTGCTTCAAGTAGTCATAACCATTGAGCCTTTCGGGAGGGAGATTCTGTACAGCTTGAAGAGCTTCTCTGGTTAAAAACTGGGTTAAAATAGTTGCCCAGGCTCCCTGTCCCAGCACATTAATGTTCAAAGCAGAATAGGAAACACTCAGGGTCATTTGTGGAAGCCATCTTTGGCAGCACAGCTTGTAGCCATGCCAAGGTAGCGACAGCCACGGAGCCTTATCTTGCTCTAGGTTTTACTGTAATTGTTGGGAATCCATCGGTGCAAAGACCCCACACCTGGTACCATGTGACATGTGAGTCCCTGTCTTGCACCCCAAAACACAAAGCTGAGTGTCTCAGTACTTTAGCAAAACCAACTTTATTTAGCTTGAAACAGGAACAGCATGGTTATTTATTGAAATGCGATCTACCACTCTCCTATACACAGCAATCAGGCTGGGTGCGTGGTCAGGTTAGTGGCCAAGTAATACTATTCCCTGCATTTACAATGTTCCTTGCATCACCCATCGACAGCAGGTGCTCATATCGTGACCACAATCTTTTCACACTTGTTTTCACAGAAACCTGCTCCAGTGTTGGGAGCCCAATTGGCCATCTTCCATAGACATGGAATCGCACTTTGGGGCACTCTTTGAAGTGTTGTCCCATTTGGGGGGTGGAGGGGGGGGGAGTTTAGAAACCTTACAAGCACAAAAAAACCCATAATCGGCCTACCTTAAGTTCCTTTTAACCTCTCCATGAGGGTCTTTTGTTTTGTAAATGTGTTGATCAGCACAAGCAGTCTGCTATGCCATCCCCTACCCCACCAACACAGCTCAAGCCACAGAGAAGATTTTTAGAGTTAAATTCTCTTTGTGAGGCGCCTGGAGTTGTAAAGGGTAAAGAAAATTTGGAACACATACATTTCATGTGCGTTCCGTGTTTACAACAATCTGTGTAAATGTAGGATGAAATGCAAAGCAGGAATTGTAGAACACATAACTAAAAAAGAAAAACATTTCATACTTTAGTAATAATTGACAAAATGTAGACATGAAGCATATAATGTGTGAACTCCAAATATCAAGTAAGCACTTTCACAAAAGGTACAAATATAACAAGTACACTTTTATTCAAGAATATAACTGAAACAACGCTGACACAACCACTTAGGTGGTGCAGCGGTAAGAACTGCTGACTCATAATCAAGAGGTTCCCAGCTCGATTCGAGCCTGTTTGTTTTGAGTAGTGAGCTGCTCTTATTGTTAATATTATAGAGTAAAACATACATTTGAATTCGGTCTGTAACAGCTGATGTAAATTTATGGTACTTGTAAAAGTTAGCCTTTTTTTTAAATTCAGTTTTATTCTCACAGTCACGTTCACATTTCCCCCCTAATCTGACACCGCTAATTTTCAAATAAAGACAAGCTATAACAGAGGTGTACTCAGATGAGGGTGAGGGTTCTGCATCGGAGAAAGAGAACAGAAGGCCTCCCAAAGAAATGTCCACTCACACATAAGAACAACACAGCTGCACCAGGCATAAAAGTAGAAAGATAGCACTGTTTGGATGCAGCAACAGGTTGGGTGTTGTCCTGCCAGTCAATCTGCCACATGTATGTCCTTCAAACAAAAATCAGGGCTTACAGAGCTCACCAAGGTATCATGCAAAGTCCTGTTTGTGATTATGTTTTGTGATGGTCTTTAAATGAAAACATTTAAATGTTACTTATATAAAAGCCAGATCTGATTTTATTTAACTATTTACCTTGATTTATTTACTTATCGTCCTACAGCGTTAAGCCACAATTAGACTGCAGATTATTTAGGAGAAGATTCCAGTCGCCCCATGAGAGAAAAGACTTTCTGAGACTGTGGTCATAAAGCTTATGGAACCATTACTGGACAATGGTAGAACTGTAACAACAGTTGCATAAAGTGTGACAGAAGCTTCCACCTGCAGCTAAAGTCAATTCAGTACACATGTAGTTTGTCTGCATGCCCGTGTTGGTCAAACACAGGAAGTGCTGCAGTCTGCTTGTGACTTTACACTGTAGGAAGTAAATAAATCAAGGTAAATAGGTACATAACATTCGATCTGGCTTTTATGTAACATATAAATATTTTTCATATAAACACAATCATAAAACATTTTCAGTTTGTTGACAATAATTTACCTGCTACTTTGCACAGAAGAAATACTTTTTGAAAATAAAATGGCACTGATCAAGAGACTGACTAGATCAACATACAAGATCAGCATATTGTTGCTGACCAATCACCAACAAAGCGATACAAACCTGGTAAAACTCTGAACTACGTAAGTAGGTGAAGAGAGTCTACCAACTGGTGAAAAACTAAACCTACTAATGTGTTTTTGTATTATGTTATTTTTTTTATTTTTACATTCACAGCTCAAAATATCTGCTATTGTGAAAATAATACAGTATTATAAATATTTGTTCCCTCTTTTTTAATCTTTCACTCTTTCTTTTCAAAATAAATAGTTGAAATATCACACTCTTTTTTTTCTTAACAACAGCCAAATCATACTATATGCACATACTGTATATAGTACTGTTACAATAGGCCGGCGCCCTGTCAGGAATTTTTCCTGCCTATCATCCAAAGCTGTGGGTATAGGCTTGGGTTTCCTGTGATCCTGCTCTGTTTAGAAAGTGTATATATTGCTCCAAATCTGTAATGCTTTTTCTGTCATTCTGTGGCTTTCCAAATTCTTATTACCTGCTCTTACTCCACTCATAAAGGGTTTACTGTTCTTATTCATGGGCTATTCAAGTCTCACTACCCTTAACCTTGACAGTACATGCTTACTTTTATTTGTTTCACTCAATACATCTAGGTAGGTTCTGAACACTGATTTAAACCTAAGAGTTCTGTTCTTCCTAAGACCCCGACTTTCATAATCACACCTGTTTTCTGATTTTTTATAACTTTTCAGGCCTGTAGGTAGCAAATTCTCTCTATAAATGTTATGTGCCTGAGATGGAATTAGAGATCAATTTGGCTGGTAGAAAATAAAGTCTAGTATGGGAGATTTTTTAATGCAGTTTTGAGGGCATTAATTGTAAGCACATTGTCTTGGAGCAGGATATGTTGTGTGCTGTAGACTTTTAGAGTAAAAATCCTCAAATCTAAAAATTCACCTTCATCACAAATCGTCCCATTCTGAGGCACAAAGGAAAAGATGAAAAGTACCAACATCAGTGCACATTTGTTCAGCACAAACGATATAGAAAATATTTTAAAAATTATAAACTTGTATAAAATTGTTCATATTCAGCATCTGGTTTTTCATGATTGTTTTTATCAGACAAAAACAAAATAGTAAACCATGTAGTTTAGTAAGATTCCACTAATATTAAACTCATGTTTATATCCACACCTTTTAAGTGTACAGTTCTGTCTGATTGTGACACAAAACTAAAAACTCCATAGTAGCTCCTTAACCATAATTACTAAAGATAAAAATGAAACCTATATTATATATATATATATACTAGCAAAATACCAGCTTACGCGGAGAAGATAATGTGTTGAAGAAGCAATGAAAAGAAAAGGAAACATTTTGAAAATAACGTAACATGATTGTCAATGTAATTGTTTTGTCACTGTTGTGAGTGATGAGTGTTGCTGTCATATATATATATATATATATATATATATATATATTTACACACACACATAAACATATATATATACATATCTATACATATACACATATATACACATACACACATATATACATACATATATATCTACATATATACACATACATATACATATACATACATATCTACATATATACACACACAGCTATTTCATATCAGTGCAATACGCTGCTTTTAAAACGGATAACTCCGCTCTTACGTGTAAGTCTGCGTGGATATTATGAACTATCATATTTGTTCAAGTTCTATTTAAATTTTAAATAGAAGGAATTTTATTTAGTCGACAGAAATATCTTTGGTAGGAATGGTAAAACAGACAGGAATATTATTAGTGAATAAATCAACTCAAACCTTAAATAACTTAAAAGAACAAACATTCAAATTTCTTTACTCTTATGTAAATTTATATAAAAAATAAACTTAGATTTTAAATATCCCAAAAGATTTTGCTCTCCATAAAAATATATCCTTTCAAAATTATACAAATTCAAATATGAACATGCTGCATAACAAAACCTGGAAATATAAATAAAATGTGTTCCTTTCAGCAATAACAAATCAAATCATTCAGTTGTCTTTGCTCATATGTCATTTTAGAGCTAGGCGCCTGGCATCTATTTTTGGCAACAGGTTCGTTTATGTTTGCTGTGAGGTTCTGTGTTGTGGAGATTCTCAGGATAGATTGCAGGTACTCATCAGTGAGGCGACTCCTGTGTGCTGTTTTGTTAGTC
The DNA here is from genome assembly GCF_016835505.1 of Polypterus senegalus. Lineage (NCBI taxonomy): Eukaryota > Metazoa > Chordata > Cladistia > Polypteriformes > Polypteridae > Polypterus > Polypterus senegalus. The sequence goes on along the minus strand of NC_053156.1, from coordinate 558,370 downwards.
TTTATCACTGAGAAGAGCTTCTCACACAGATATGTGCTACCAAACATGCACAAGGTTCGAGCCGCATGTAGGCAGGACTTTTTTTGTTCTTCAAAGTCACCAAAGCGCCGTGCAAACTCAGTGCGGCAGCGGTTTATCAGCAAAGTGCGTGTTTGGGAACACCGTAGTGACGACTTGGTTTAACATTACTTGGCAACAGGGAAAGTTGCACTGTTGCATTTGTGTCTCCCATAAAAGCAACTTCACTTGAAATCACTTTGTGATTGTGCACCTTGGTAAAGCGTCCGCTGGTGTCAGATTCTTATTTAATTCTTCTGCTTTCTGTATCTTCTACATTGCATTCAGGTCTTTCAGCCTCACTGATGAGCACCTGCAATCCATCCTGAGAATCTCCACAACACAGAACTCCCTGATGTTTTGTCTCATAGTGCCGTCTTAGATTAAATTCTGTAATTACAGCCACATTAGCTCCACAAATGAGACACACGGGTTCAGTAAACATATACTCAGCCTCCCATCGGTTTTAAAGGCTCTATTTTCAGAATCAACTTTTCTCTTCAGCATCGTGTGAGCTAGCTTCCAATAACTTGCAGCATCATAAGCTAGATTTGATTAACGCGTAAGTGTTAGGCAAGGCAGCTGAAGCGCTGCATTATGGGATCTGTAGTTTATTGTGTTACCAGTGCTTCATATACCCGGGCCATTAATAACAATAATACAGTATATAAAATGATCTCGTGGGCTGGATATAATTACGCCGGGCGGATGTGGCCCATGCCCTTGAGTTTGACACATATGGACTAAATAGAAAAGATATATTTTTTCAAATGTGATCGCGCAATTCAGATAGAGTTGACGCGCACTACAGCCTGCATGCCTCAATAAGTCATCCTCCCCTCGCTCATACTTTTTTACCGTTCATCTAATGAATACACTGAGTATGGCTTTACCAAAACAATCATTGAAGGCGAATAAAGTATCCATTATTCGAGTATGTAGATCGGGATATATATATACATATATATATACCAGCGTGTCATAGCGAGAAGTAGTGTGTTAAAAAGCTAGAAAAGAAAAGGGAACATTTTAAAAATAGCGTAACATGACTGTCAATATACAGTATTTGTTTTGTGAGTGTTACTGAGTGTTGCTGTCATCAATGATTTGATTATCATTATTTCTTTCAATCAGGTTTGTATTTGTAGGATGTGTTGTGTTCAAGTTACATTCCGTGTTTGTCAATCGTTGTAAAGATGACAGGTTTCATTCATCGATTAGTTTCTTACTGCAACAATAAACAGCTCAGCTATATCCGAGACCTGACACACTGCATGCATGGGTTTTTTTACACTGTCTTCCTTTAAGGGGACATTGACTTTTTCCACCGTGTGCTTTGTTTCCACAGTGGCAGCATTTATGAATATGCTTGTATGTATCAGGCGCTTCATATTTATTGCTGCCTTTTCAATTGTAATTAGGTTTTGTTCAGCTCTTTGGAACTGTTGCTTTTTATCTGTGCACTGCGTCAGTTCACGTGAGCCGCTCGGTGTACATGCATCGAAGTTCCCCAGTTGTGCTGGTGCCATCTCGTGCTATGTTCATTAGCTGTATTTAATGTTACCTTAGTCCTGGCACTTAAAACTTTCTCTCGCAGTTTAGCTGAGTTTGTGCCAAACACCATGCTGACCATCTCATCTTCCCTCTGCATAAGCACAGTCCTTAACCCGTGAATATTTTATGGGAGTTTGCTATTGGATTGCCGCTGACGGACGGCCTTATATGGGCAGGCACTAAATTACAACGCCAGCTCAACCTGTCTATGAACTTAATTTAAAGTGTAGGTTTACATCGTGCTTTGTTTCAGTAGCAGAACTCATCAATATGGTTGTATATGTCACTTTCATCGCTTCTTATTGTTTCGCTGCCTTCTCAATTATATAATGCATGTTTTCTTCAGCGCTTTTGGAGGTCTTCCTGATTTTCTATGTACTGCGTGATTTGTGTGTGGCGTGATGATGTCACACGAAACTCCCCCAGCGTTCAAGCTCATCTCCATTACAGTAAATGGAGAAAACAGCTTTCAGTTATGACCATTCACGTAGAATTTCGAAATGAAACCTGCCCAACTTTTTGTAAGGAAGCTGTAAGGAATGAACCTGCCAAATTTCAGCCTTCCACCCACGGGAAGTTGGAGAATTAGTGATGAGTCAGTGAGTGAGTGAGTGAGTGAGTGAGTGAGTGAGGGCTTTGCCTTTTATTAGTATATATATATATATATATATATATATATATATATATATATATATATATATATATATATATATAATAGAAATATCTTTGTGAAATAAAACTTAATTAAAACACTTAATTAAAAAAATACACAGTGAAGGAAAATATAAAAATAAATTTTCAAGCAAGATTAAAAATAACACAGAAATTAAAACAAAACTAATATAAAAGGCAAAACTATAACCCAGCCTCAGAGGACAAACCAGTGTGTTTCTTCATGCCATTCCCAAGCCCAGATAAATGGAGAGCTTACGTCAGAAAGGGCATCCAGTGTAAAATTTTGCCAGATCAACTAGCGGACAACAAACAGATTTCCATACCAGATCAGTCAAGACCCAAGTTAACAACGGCGTACCAGTACTGTTAGCTAAACTGGATTGACATGGCTGTGGTGAATACATATTTTAAGAAGACAGAGGAACATAGTGGGACATACAAGAGTGGAGGTAGATGCATATAAGTAGCTTAAATCATATCTGAAATCTGAAAGAGATTGAGGACTGCAAAGTGGTGGCAGGGGCAATTGAAGGTTGGCAGCATAGGATGGTGGTCTTTAGGATGATGTTGGAGATCAAGAAGAGAAGGAGAGTGAGGGCAGAGCCAAGGACGAAATGATTGAAGTGGAAATTCATGGAAGAGGTAAGACAGGTACTGGGTGGCAGTAAAGAGCTGCCAGACAGCTGGGCAAATACAGCAGAAGTAGTAAGGGTGACAGCAAGAATGGTGCTTGGCATGACATCTGGACAGAGGAAGGAGGAAAAGGAAACCTGGTGGTGGAATGGGAGTACAAAAGAGTGTTCAGAGGAAGGAGGTTGGTGAAGAAGTGGGATAGTCAGCGAGATGCAGAAAGTAGACAGGGATAAAAGGAGATAAGGTGTAAGGTGAATAGAGAGGCGGTGAAGGCTAAAGAAAAGGCGTATGATGAGTTATATAAGAGGTTGGACACTAAAGTGGGAGAAAAGGATCTGTACTAAATGGCTAGATAGAGGGACCGAGCTTGAAAAGATGTGCAGGAAGTTAGGGTGGTAAAGAATAAAGATGGAAACTTACTCACAAGCAAGGAGAGGGTTTTGAGCAGATGGAAAGAGTAGTTTGAGAGGCTGATGAATGAAGAGAATGTGAGAGAGAGAGAGAAGGTTGGATGATGTGGCGATAGTGAACCAGGAAGTACAAAGGATTAGCAAGGAACAAGTAAGGACAGCTATGAAGAGGATGAAGAATGGAAAGGCTGTTGGTCCAGATGACATACCTGTGGAAGCATCGAGGTGTTTTGGAGAAATGGCAGTGGAGTTTTAAACCTGATTTTTAATGGAATCTTGAAATTGAGAGGATGCCTGAGGAGTGAATTAGTGTACTGGTACCAATTTTTAAGAATAAGGGGGATGTGCAGAGCTATAATAACTACAGGGGATAAAATTGATGAGCCACAGCATTAAGTTATGGGAAAGAGTAGTGGAAGCTATGTTGAGAAGGGAGGTAATGATTAGTGAGCAGCAGTATGGTTTCATGCCGGGAAGGAGCACCACAGATTTGATGTTTGCTCTGAGGGTATTGATGGAGAGTATAGAGAAGGCCAGAAGGAGTTGCATTTTGTCTTTGTGTACCTGGATACAGCATATGACAGGGTGCCTCGAGAGGAGTTGTGGCAATGTATGAGGAAGTCAGGAGTGGCAGAGAAGTATGTAAAAGTGGTACAGGATATGTACAAGGGAAGTGTGACAGTGGTGAGGTCTGTATTTTTAGTAACATATGTATTCCAATTGGAGGTGGGATTACATCAGAGGTTGGCTCTGAGCCCCTTCTTTTTTGCAATGGTGATGGACAGGTTGACAAATGAGATTAGACAGGAGTCCCCATGGACTATGATGTTTGCTGATGACTTTGTGATCTGTAGCGAGAGTAGGGAGATGGTTGAGGTGACCCTGGAGGTGGAGATATGCTCTAGAGAGAGAGGAATGAAGATCAGTAGGAACAAGACAGAATACATGTGTATAAATGAGAGGGAGGTTAGTGGAATGGTGAGGATGCAGGAGTAGTAGAGTTGGCAAAGGTGGATAAGGTTTAAATACAGAGCAACAGGGATTGTTGAAGAGAGGTGAAAAAGAGAGTGCAGGCAGAATGGAATGGGTGGAGAGAAGTGTCAGGAATAATTGGTGACAGACAGGTATCAGCAAGATTGAAAAAAGAAATGTCTACAGGATGGTAGTGAGACAAGCTATGTTATATGGGTCGAAGACGGTGGTACTAACCAAAACACAGGAGATAGAGCTGGAGGTGGCAGAGTTAAAGATGCTAAGATTTGCATTGGGTGTGACAAGGATGAATACAATTAGGAACGAGTACATTATAGGGCCAGCTCAGGTTGAATGGATTGGTCAGAGAGGAGAGATTGCATTGGTTTGGACATGTGAAGAGAAGAGATGCTGGGTATATTGGGAAAAGGAGGCTAAGGATAGACTTGCCAGGCAAGAAGAAAAGAGGAAGGCCTAAGAGAAGGTTTATGGATGTGGTGAGAGAGGACATGCAGGTGATGGGTGTAAAAAGAGCAAGATGCAGACAGGAAGATATGGAAAAAGATGATCCACTGTGGCAACCCCTAATGGAAGCAGCTGAAAGAAAAAGAATGAAAAGGCAAAACTATAATAACCTTACTTTGTAACATTACACCAACCATCTATACTGAGGCAGTCCAAATGAAATTCTCCTAAATTGCATAAGCTGTAGCTTTACTACATGGTATGGCCTTCAACAGTGTTAGCATTTTCACTTCCCACTCATAATGATTCCAAAATTAATCTTCTGCACTGGTATGTAAGTTTTTGTTAACAACATCTAGTCGGTACAGAATGGGGTGTCAAACTCCTGTCTTGCAGTACCACAGTGGCTTTAGGTTTTCATTCTAACCATTTTCTTTCTTTTATTTCATTAGTGGCAAGTTTTTTCTGCCAATTAACTTATTTTGCTCTAACTCTAATTGACTTGCTATTTAAGACTCCTTAAATGTACCTGTTTTCTTTAATTGGCAGCCAAGCAATAATGAGATGCAAAACAACCCACACCTGAACAGCTTAAATACTTATCCAGATATTATTTGTATAATGGTTATGTGGTGGTTATACTTTCAAATCCTTGTGTATGAAGTAATAGTGTGATAGGGAACTGGGAATTGTGGATAGGAGTTCTCACTTGTGAAAGAAAGTTTAGTAATGGAAATGGTAATGACTCTAATGGAGTATGAGCATGTTACACTGAAAATATGGATTTTGAAAGGTGGAATTACAATTGTGATTGTTTATAATTCATATCAGAAAGTTCTAGTAGAAGGATTTGGGAAATGAACAGGGATTACTTGACATGGTTATATTGTGTGAAGATGTTAGCTTACACATTATTTAGTGGTAGTAGGGCATGTTAGAGAGAATGAATAGAATTAATAGTTTTAAAAGAAGTCTGGCTTTGGTTGTAGTATTTACTGATTAGGAAAATAGCTGTTTAGGAAATACTTTTGCACAAATTCATACTTTGGATAATCTGAGAGATATCTGTTATAGTAGGTGTCAATCAATTAGGAGGAAATTCAGAAATAGCTGCAAAAAGAGGCTAATATAAGAGTTTGTTAGATAATCATTTCACTCTCTTTGAGCTAGCATTAGCGATTCACAATAGTAAAAGTACATCAGCAGGACATGATGTGATTTCTTATCAAATGATTAATCATTTACCAGATGTTTTGTGGCATTAGTGATTCTACTAGAAATGTATAATGAGACATAGAAGCAGTAAGTTGTTACCGAAGACTGGAAAAAAAGGTTCCAATAGTTCCGATTGTGAAACCTGTAATAGTTCATTGTAAGATGGGTATTTATATTCTTCTTATCCTTTTATATAAATGACAGATGAGATGACAGTTTTGAGATTGAGCATTTTTTTTTAGAAAGAACTATTTTGTAAGTTATGAGTGTTGATTTTGGAAAGACAGAACAACATTCAATGCACTAGTATGTTTGAGGAACTAATGTAAGGAAAGTTTTTTCAATAAAGAAGTCAGTTGTGTCAGATTTCCAGATGTAGAACAAAAACATGACAAATTACAGAGAGTCTTCCATATAAATTGGATCAAAAGGGAGTAGTGCTAGTTGATTGCATAACTAGATATTACAT
>NC_053156.1:532170-551420 GCF_016835505.1 Polypterus senegalus | reverse complement strand
TCTTGCGAACTAAAAAAACCTTTAATGCCCCCCCATTTCGCTTAATCCCCCAAAACCTAGCTGAATCATTACCCTGCCCTCCTGTACCACCCGGACACTTTCTGTGCTAATCCCCCTTTTAATGCACTCTGTTATAATGCCATGAAGATAAACAAATTATCTATTCAAGATGTTGAATTTTAAATTGTAATAGAAAAAGTAGCAAGAGCTGATGATGAATGACTAAAAAGAAAATGAAAAAAAAGAGTTGCATTTAATAAAAATCAAGAAAAAAGAATAGTCAAATAAAAAAAAAAGAAAAAAAATATCCCAAACAATATAAAAAGAATTAAGAAAAACATAGTTTATAGAATGTAAGTTAGATAAAGTATTTCTTAACATTGTAACAATCTGGAAAAAATTAACATTGAAATTTACAAGATTAATGTTATTAGAGGTTGCATAAAAACTACTGTATCTTGTTAGACAACATCAAAAACAACCTTTGTAGGTCAGTATTTTTGTTATTCAGATCTTGTGTCTCTTGATTTTCTACACTTATATTTCTTGGGTGCGATTTGAAAGATATCTCTTCTTTTTGGATTCGATTCTCTTCTCTTTTTTATGTTCCCTCTCATGGTCATCTCTTTAAAATTGCTTCCCTTTCCCCTGAGAGGTATAACAATGTTGGTGTGTCTAATGCCAGCTTACAAAAAAAAAGCATGTTGAACTTTTTTTCTGTTGACCAATTTGAGTTGAGACTACATATACATATATATATATATAAAAACGCCCGAGATGGGTTGAAATAGACTATAAACTAATTATGAAATGACAAATTAGACTGTCACTGTACTTGCATACAGTCACTAGAAAACCTATGGAACATTTGTAGTATATGATGTCTCCCCAAAGGGATGAGGCCGGTCAAGTAGCTATGTAATGGTAGGATGTGCATTAATCACTAAAACTGTTGCGATGATGTCTCTAATTGTATTGGATTTTGAAAATAGTGCTTTTACAGTATTTTTGTAAATATTAGAATTGTTATACAATTTAAATGAGATGCAGCTTTTAAAGTGAAGACTGTAAAGAAAATTATTTTTATTATTAATTTTATTATTATTAAGTTTAAAGGCAAGTATGTTCCTTTAGACAGAGGGATGGGTAACAAGCACACAACAATTACTAATAGGATGACATTGTGTTTTTCAAGAGATAGATGATATTAGGGTGCATGCATTTAATTTGAAAAATATTGGGAATACAAACACAAATGTAAAAGCAAATGCTTAAATAGTGTAACAATTAGTAGATTGTATAAGTTTAAACTCAGATAAAGTAGCCAGTGTGTGTAAGCGAAAAACATGATAAATAGGTTCTTTGGGAAACTTTTAGAAACATGTTATTGCATTTAGCTAAATGTAGCTACACTGCAAGTAACACACCATTGAATTTTCAGTTCCAGTTCACCTGATGCAATTTAAATCTTGCATAATCAGCCACCAAGACACTCCATAAAGGAGAGGATCTGAAACTGTTCAGGGAACCACAAGAGAAGAAAAGAGAGAGAGTATAGCAATAGGGACACCAACATGGACGCCTTTGTCAGGCTAACCCCCTGTAAACCATCCCAAGTGACCTAAGTGGAAAAGACAGTGCACTGTCTTGCACTTTAAAGTAACATCTCAGCTGGATTGAAGAGGATAAAAGTGTAACAGTTATAAAGCAAACTATGTTACACAGAGCTTTGTATGGACTTTGATTTGAATCATTGAGGTCATATGTTTTTTTTTGTTTAAGCTTCTAGTGTTTGATATCCCTGGTTTCTCCCAAATAAACATGAGTTTAGATCAGGGCTATTCAATTACAAATTCAGTTGGGCCAGATTGTCAAACCAAGAAGGTTAGGGGGCCAGTCATTTTAGGCAAAGCAGCTCGTAATGACAAATTTTAAAACCAACACAAACAAATTTATTGAAAAACATAAGGTTTATTTGTTGTTTCTTTTTTAACTTTGGTCAGTTTGCAGAGCAAAAGGTGCATAAAAAAAGAGCTGAATTAACAGAATCTGAGGTAGCCCCTTTTTTTTCCACTTACAAAAGAAAAAAACTGACCTAGGCTACATATCTGACCTATCTGATCACAAAGTGCATAAAACAAAAAAAGTGCACAATAGTAGGTTATTAGAAATAACATTGTTTCCTTGAAACAAAATAAACAACTTACACATTTGACCCAGGAACATCTCAAAGTGCATAAAATAAAAAGTGCAGGTATTCACAACTATAACAACACTGAGGGAACATATTTTAAATCACCATGTTGATTAGGCATGCCTCTGTCGCATCCCACATTATTGATGTATTGTAGGCCACAGTTACTGCTGATTTTGTGGGAGAAGTGACATTTTTTTTTTAAACGAGGCAGTGACTTTAGGCTCGTAAGTTGTCAATGCAATTCAAGGCATTGTTGGAGAGTATGGTCAGTCGGGGAAACGAGGTTGCTTTTATGGAGTTCATGTGTAAAAAACTTGACTCACATGTATATGTTGATCCAAACATACTGAGCATGACGATCGCTACTTTTTTAATGTTGGGAACTGATGTGCGTGACATCAGTCCAAAACATTGAGGCCGTTAGTGGAAAGCTCCTGTCCCATGGTTACAGATGACTGCATGTCAACAAGTTCCAGTGTAAATTTTCCCCTCGTCAATGGAAGAGACCAGTTTCTTAGCTATGGGGGATAAGTCCTCTTCTATTGCAACAGTGAACGGGTCTCTGGACAAAACGGCCAACTCTGTGGGCAGATCAAGTCCACCCAATCGACCAGCAAAGTTATTTTTTCAACATCGCAATGAAATCTGTCATCACATCCGTGATTTGTGCGGGGATAGATGCATTTGCGGAGTGTCGGAAAATGCAGATTCGCCTGAGCTCAAATCTTTTGCAAAAGGTCCAGTTTAACTTGAATCGCGTACTGTTCCAGCGGTTCGATGACATTTTTGTCTCTGCCTTGTGGTCCCAAATTGAGATTGTTTAGTTGTTTGAATATGTCGCCAGAAAGTAGGCATCGGCCATGAAGTTGTCGCCAGTTGCGACCAAGTGCGTTTCTCCCTTTTTTTTCGCTGCCGCGGAGGAAAGTTATGATCTCTTCTCTGAGACTGCAAACGCTCCAGTGCTTTGCCTTTGAGCCACCACGTCATTATGCAAAAAAGTGGTGCTCGAGACATTTCTGACAGCAGCATGCGGAATAAGCGGTTTTGGGAGGCTTGATGGGAGCGAATAAAATTAATTATAGCCAAAACGCTGTCCATTTCGTTTGGCGCTTAGTTTTCGACAACACCGCCTGATGCACAATGCGTGTGGAGATCAACTGAGGTGCAACAGCGGACCAACGTGCTGAAAAACCACTCACTTTCCTGTCATGGACGGAGCCACATCTGTCAAAGCATGCACACACGCCTTTATACCCAGACCACTGTCTTTTAAAAGGGGGAAAATTTTTCCCCCAAAAGACTATATCACCAGTTGTGTGTCCTTCTAACGGCAGTAGGCGAGCAGTTCTCTCGGAAGCATTTGCCATAAAAAAAAGGGACATTTTGCACAACTGGGGCAGTATCAGCTTTGTCTGTGGACTTATCTACTGCTATAAAACATAGTATCAGCTTTCATCAGGTCTCCTAACAGCTTTTCATACACATCTGCAGCAAGAATTTCACCCTACAATGTCTGAAGTATCTAAAGGGGGTACGTTTTTATAGCAGATACCACGCTCTTTTTAAATGTTATCGCCATTTATCACCTCATCGAACCCAAAGCACAGTCCTTCACGGTTTCAGAGTCTGTGAATAGCCTTTTCTTTTGACAGTATCCAGGAAAGACGAAGGGATGCCGCGAGTTCTAGTGGGCTGTGAATGACCGCACATGGTAGTACTGCTGTTGTGATGCAATCAAACTCTGCACTTTGCAGCCCTGAGATCCCTCTGGAAAAGTGGTGCAAAAAGTGGGGTTTTCAACAGTGCCTCCGACTTGTAATCTTTAAATACTCCAACGCACTCATTACAAATTAAACCATCGGTTTGCTTTGGGTGTGGAAAATAAACATTTTTCAGTCAGGCAGGGTTAAACTACGGTTTTCACTGGCAATTTTATTTCAGTGTTGGGAAAGGGCATATTGATAGTAATCTAGCTATCCCGTACGCTCTGCATTGTTTGCGTGTTGCAGGCTGGAGTTTACATAGGAATGCTGCTTTTGGGACCATAGACATAATAAATACTTTATATTTATATTAATATACTATATTTTTATATGAATAAATATATATATTTATATTAAATTATATTAAAATAACAATTTATGAATAATATATATTAATTTATTATCTATGGCGGAACCATGGCTGGGCCACTGGAGGTTGATTCTGGGCATGTGTTGAAGCCAATTGAATAGCCCCGTTTAGATTGATGTAAAGTTTCTACTGAAACTGCTTTGTTGTTTACCGACACAGCAATGATCGGAGGGTTGGAGATTCTATAAGATTAAGGATTGACTTATCAATGTTAAAGATAATCAGGTTGAGACCTTTGCGTATGAAAAAATCAGAACAAGGCTGGTCCCTGCACCATGGTCTAGTTAAGGTAATCAGGATTGAGTTCTTTCAAGTGGAAAACTGAATAGGTCCCATAGCGCAGCCTTCCATTGTTATGGTATTCAAGGTTAGTTTTAAATTCTTTCAGGAATGGACGAGAAACAAGATTGGTCTCACAGTTCTGGGGTGTTCATGTGAGCAAGATTAAAGATCAGAACTTTTTGAGCATTTCCAGGATGAACTTGTTCATCTATAAACAAGAATCTTAAAAAGAGACTAAAGGGCCTTTTTGTAGACACTTTCACAATAAACACCAACAAAATGATAAAAAAAAAAGAAATTTAAATTAAAAATGAAAAATAAAGTGTTAGGATTATCTCCCAAAGGGCACAAATCTGAGATTTCACACAACAAGTGCAACAATGTCCCTGGATAATGTCTAAAAAAATCAGTCAAAAGCCCAAAACACAGTGGAAAGTAAACGAAATCCCCTGTAACAACATTTAAAGTTTGCCCGAAACCCTAAAATTTTCATAGCGACAACAGTTTGTTTCCCAAAAAGGCAACCCAGAATAACTGTTTCTGCATTTTCTACACCATTAGCCACCTGCATCCCGGTGACTTGCACTCCTCAATATTTGTTGGTGGTTTGGAGTTTTCTAGCATTTCTATGTGTGTCTTCATGATTAAGATGGCATTGCAGTTACACCATCGTCCAAGTTTCTGGATATTACAAGTGCAGGTCAGTGTGAGTAGCTGTTAAGTTAAAGGAACTTAACACATTTAGGACCTTTAGCTTTTTTACTTTGGCTCACTAATTAATCTATTGCATATTATGTCTTGATGACCAGTATTTCTGACTTTCCAGTTTTGGCTTGAAATTGTTTTCCGATTATTGTATTTTCCTGGTCCTTCTTCTAAAAATGGTCCCTTAGGTGAGATTTTCAATTTGCATACTGCTATGATATCATGGTCATTTCTGGAGCTCAAAAAAAGGAACTGGATTTTATTCTTATTTGGACTCAATAAAAGTTAAGATGTTAATAATTTAGTGAACTCTGTGCTATTTTTAAAAAAGTTAAGGAGTGATATTTTTTAGAACATGATTGCATTTTACATTTAGTTATGTGGGAGGCTCAGTTTGACAGTTGTCTCCAGTCTTTTCTGTTGCAGCAACAGTAAGTTGAATTAAAATTATACTCTATATAACAAGATAAACAAAAATATAAAAAAACATTAAGTAGTGTTTTTGTAATGTTGTATGTTTGGAAGACAAGAAAGAAAAAGGGGACATTACTATATAGGACAGTCATTGGCTGGTTAATAAAATTTCATTTGCATTATCAGTGTTAATAATCAGTGTTCTAATAGTTCTATGTTCATTAGCACATATAAAAGGTGTTAATTAAAGTTTAAGAATCTTAATTACATTTGCACAAACTGTTAGTTAAATATTGCAAATGCAACATAACTTTCTAAATAATGCAGTTAAGTATTGTAATGAATTTTGTGAACGTGTCTTATACCTTATGAACTTTTTGACCAATGTCCTCTTTGTATAATGTCTGCTTTATCTGATATTCCCACGTTAGTTCATAGAATATCAACAACTATACCCGTTACTCGTTAAAATTTGTTCTGTGATGATTATGAATTTTGCAGTGAAAGACTGATGATTTATTAAAATTATTTAGTACATAATCTGATTACCAAACTCTACTCTCTACTTAAATTTTCCTGCAAATGTAAAGTTTCTTCCATTATATATATTGTGGAGGACTTGCTCATACTCTGGTCCCCCTCCCCCAGGCCGCCAGGAGTAGCTCTCCCGACAGCAGGATCGTGCCCCGACTTCCAGCAGGGCATCATGGACCTTGGAGTGTTTATACACAGCCCTGCTGGATACCTTGGGGCCGCTGGGAGTGCTGTAGGGGCTCGTGGAAGCTCATCGTCTATAACCCAGGAGTACGTCATGGTCACGCGTGACAGAAGAACGACGTGCTCCGGGTTGAAGAAAGGACTGTTTACCCTGACCTGGAAGGAATAAGGAACTGTGGACTGATTGGGCAGGAACACTTCCAGGTCAGGGTGTATAAAAAGTACTCTGGGAAAACCCAGACGGTGAACTGAGCTGGGAGGTAGGATGGCTAAGTGTCTGGTCGAGGAGGAGAGTATTATTGTGGTTTATTGTAGTTTAGTAGTGTGGAGGGTGCTTTGTGCACGTTGTGTGAGGAAATAAAGAAGTCTTGGACTTTTATCCATTGTCTAGAGTGGTACCTGAGGGTTCAAGGGAGCACTAGCGCCTACTGCCACACTGAAGCTTAACCGGCAGGATTCTCTGCCGTCCTGTTGGCAGGGACCGCATTAAAAATAAATATTGTGTGGGCAGACAACTCTAAGAGTCACTTTGCCAACGACGGAGTACAAACACCACCCCTACGGAGGCGCTTACGTCAGTGAGCCTTCTGCTACTTCGGACCGTGATGGGGAAGAAGACCGGGAAAAAGAAGGTCAGTACCAGTGGGGTACAGAATATGACCGAGGCCGAAATGACCTGGGCTTACCTGACTGGGGCAGGAGGACTGAGCGAGCTCGGAGTGGCCCAAAAGCAGGAGCGCTGGTCAGCCATCGAGCGGCGGACTCCCAAGTAGAGCGGGGACCACCGCTGCCGAAGTCTGGAGGTAGGTCCGAGAAAGCCAGTATCAGGCAGTTTTGTTTCATATTTGCAGAAGCCCACTTCCAGAAAGCAAACGGTACGTCGGATGCCTCCTCATACCCTGGGCAAGATGGCGCAATTCCCAGAAGGAAAAATCAGGCTGGGTGCCGGGAAGCGCATTCGAGGACAAAAACCCCGGTGACCGCGCGGGTGGATGCTGGACAGAGAAGGTCACATGGAGTTCTCAGATGAGTCGAATTCCCCCGGACCTGAGCCTCTGAAGGGAGAAGAAGAGAAAAAACAGCGAGGGAATACGAAGCCCACGAGGCGGAGATGACTGGGGCCTTCCCCGCGGTAGGAGGGAGGGAGGTAGTCGGCCGAAAATGGCCAACCGATCCCTCAAGGACTAAGACCTAAGAGCCTTGCGACCCAGCTGAACATGCCAGGAGGCGTGCTCTGGTTCCCGGCCGGGGGTAGAGAGAAGGCGGAAGGCCAACCCCACCGCCATAATAATACTAACTGTGTGGATTTGCAAGGTCTCGAGGAATACCCGGCCCCTACCCATTTTACGGACTTACAAAGCTGGAAGGAACGTGTGGAGGAATTGGGACGTGGCGCAAGCCCGTTGAAGGGTCTGAAGGACTTGGTAGCGGCTGGGCGAAGCTCAGAGGTGATCGAGCGGGAGTGCAGGTGAGTCTGCCCCGTGTTGTAAGAGCATAAAGGGACACAGTCGAACCGCACCGCAATAATAAGTAGCGGTGTCAAAGCACTGTGTCCCGACAGAGGATTGGCACATGACCAAATGGTTGTGGAAGCAGACAAACAGCCGGGCATGCGTGTGCGTGGCTTTCGGGGCTGTGCAGATCTCAGGTCCCGACCAGTCTTAAGTCTGCAGGTACGCCGGTGACAGGAGGGCTGGGAAAGCGTTGATCGTGCGGTGCAGCTGAACAGGGCTGTTCCGGAGCGAGGCAGTGCTAATGACTCGCCTCCTGGTAAACGGAGAGTACGGTGTGCAAACAGAAAGAGGCTCTCTTCTTTCCTAGAGAGCTCAGGCTGAGCATAAGCCCCAGATTAAGCGGGAGATCCCCAAAAACGTGGGTCTCCCAACATAGCAGAGAAGGGTGAAGCGCCAGGGCTGTAATACCCCCTTGGCAGAGAAGGGCGGAGGACACGACAGAATTTGAAGGTGTTTCTGGTCTAGAGGAAACAACCAGAGGAAGGCCTGTTACGAGTGGCGCATTGTCCCCGGGGACAGGAGTCCGTCCCCAAGGTTCGCTGGAGGACAGGGACAACGCGCCAAGGTCCGGCTGCGCGCCCTCCTGGAGGGACGCCCTCGCGTCCTGGACGCTCCACCCCAGAAGTGCCGCTAAGGCGGGAAATTGTGGAGGACTGCCAGTTCATAAAGGCCGCCAGGAGGAGCTCTCCAAAGCAGGATCGTGCCCGACTTCCAGCGGGCATCATGGACCTTGGAGTGTTTATGCACACCTACTGGATACCTGGGGCCGTTGGGAGTCGTGTAGGGGCCGTGGGCTCATCTGTGCCCTCATAACCCAGGAGTCACGGTCCGCGTGACAGGAAGAAATGACATGCTCCGGGTTGAAGAAAAGGACTGTTTACCCTGATTGGGCAGGACCACTTCCGGTCAGGGTGTATAAAGAACCTAGTAAACCCAGATGGTGAACTGAGCTGGGAGGTAGGTGGCTAAGTGTCTGGGCGAGGAGGAGAGTATTATTGTGGTTTATTGTAGTTTAATTTATGAGTACTGTGGAGGTGCTTTGTGCAGAGTGGTACCTGAGGGTTCAAGGGAGCACTAGCTCCCCTACTGCCACAATATATATATATATACTAGAAAATACCAGCTCCATAGCGGAGAGAAGTGTGTTAAAGAAGCAATGAAAAAGAAAAGGAAACATTTTGAAAATAACGTAACATGATTGTCAATGTAATTGTTTTGTCACTGTTGTGAGTGATGAGTGTTGTTGTCATATATATATATTTACACACACACATAAACATATATATATACATATCTATACATATACACATATATACATACATATATATATCTACATATATACACATACATATACATACACACATACATACATACACACACATATATACACACATACATATATATATAATACACACACATATATAAACATATATATACATATACATACATATCTACATATATACACACACAACTATTGTCAGTGCAATAACGCGTTGTTAAACGGATAACTCCCGCTCTCTACGTGCAAGTCTGCGTGGATATTATGAACTATAGTATTTGTTCAAGTTCTATTTAAATTTTAAATAGAAGGAATTTTTATTTAGTAGACAGAAATATCTTTGGTAGGAATGGTAAAAACAGACAGGAATATTATTCCTGAATAAATCAACTCAAACCTTAAACAACTTATAATATTTTGCTCTCCATAAAATATATCCTGTCTAAATTATACAAGTTAGAAATAAGTAAACATTAAAAGAACAAACATTCAAATTTCTTTACTCTTATGTAATTTTATATAACAAATAAACTTAGATTTTAAATATCCCAAAAGATTTTGCTCTCCATAAAAATATATCCTGTCAAAATTATACAAATTCAATATGAACATGCTGCATAACAAAACCTGGAAATATAAATAAAATGTGTTCCTTTCAGCAACAAATCAAATCATTCAGTTGTCTTTGCTCATATGTCATTTTAGAGCTGACGCCTGTCTTTTGGCCACAAGTTCGTTTCTGTTTGGTGTGAGGTTCTGTGTGTGGAGATTCTCAGGATGGATTGCAGGTGCTCATCAGTGAGGCGACTCCTGTGCTGTTTTGTTAGTCTTTATCACTGAGAAGAGCTTCTCACACAGATATATGTACTAAACATGCACAAGGTTCGAGCCGCATGTAGACGGACTTTTTGTTCTTCAAAGTCACCAAAGCGCCGTGCAAACTCAGTGCGCTCAGTTTATCACAAGTGCGATTTGGGAACACCATAGTGACGATTGGTTTAACATTACTTGCAACAGGGAAGAGGGGAAAGTTGCACTGGTGCATTTGTGTCTCCATAAAAGCTTCACTTGAAATCACTTTGTGATTGTGCAACGGTAAAACGTCCGCTGAAGTGTCAGATTCTTATTTAATTATTCTGCTTTCTGTTCTTCTGCATTGTTCAGGTTACCCTGAAGTTTTGTCTCATAGTGCCGTCTTAGTTGATTCTGTAATTACAGCCACATTAGCTCCAAAATGAGACACCGGGTTCAGTAAACATATACTCAGCCTCCATCGCTTTTAAAGGCTCTATTTTCAGAATGAGCTTTTCTCCAGCATCACGTGAGCTAGCTTTGCAATAACTTGCAGCATCTAAGCTTAGACTTGATTAACGGGTAAGTGTTCGCAAGGCAGCTGAAGCGTGCATTATGGGATCTGTAGTTTATTGTTTACCAGCGCTCCATATACCTGGGCCATTAATAACAATAATACAGTATATAAAATGATCTCGGGTCGGATATAATTACAAGCCGGCGGATGTGGCCCTGTGCCCTTGAGTTTGACAAATATGGACTAAATAGAACTTGAAAAGATATATTTTTCCAAATGTGATCGCGAATTCAGATAGAGTTGCGCGCGACACAGCCTCGCATCCTCCCTCTCTTACTTTTTACCGCTTATCTAATGAATACACTGAGTATGGCTTTACCAAAACAATCATTGATGGCGATAAAGTATCCATTATTCGAGTATGTAGATCGGAATATATATATATACATATATATATATACCAGCGAAATGTGAGAAGTAGTGGTGTTAAAAAGCTAGAAAAAAAAAGGAACATTTTAAAATAACGTAACATGACATCAATATACAGTATTTGTTTGTGAGTGTTACTGAGTGTTGCTGTCATCAGGATTTGATTATCATTATTTCTTTCAATCAGGCTCGTATTTGTAGGATGTGTTGTGTTCGGGTTACATTCCGTGTTTGTCAATCGTTCAAAGATGACAGGTTTCTTTCATCGATTCGTTTCTTACTGTCAATAAACACTTTGCTTTTTCTTTATCTGAGACCTGACACACGATGCAGTTTTTTTTTTTTTACCTTCCCTTTAGGGACATTGACTTTTTCCACCGTGTCTGTTTCCAGTAGCTGGATTTATGAATATGCTTACAGGCCTTCATTTTTTGCTGCCTTTCAATTGTATTGTGTTTTGTTCAGCGCTCTTTTAACTGTTGCCTTCTATCTTGCACCGTCAGTTCACGTGGATTCGGCTGTCATGCACAACGGTTCCCAGCTGTGTTGGTGCCTTCTCGTCATGTCCGTGGCTGTATTTAATGTTACCTTAGTCCTGGCACTTAAACCCCTTAGTTTGCAGTTTGTGTCAAACACCACCTGACCATCTCATCTTTCTCCATAAACACAGTCCTTAGAATTTGTGGAGTTTGCTTTGATTGCCAGCTGACGACGCTTATATCAGCCAATTACAAACCAGGCAGCCTGTCTATGAACTTAATTTAAAGTGTAGGTTTAACGGGGTTTGTTTTCAAGCAGAACTATGAACATGGGATATGTCACCCCCTTTTATTGTTTGCTGCCTCTCAATTATATAATGCATGTTTTCTTCAGCGCTTTTGGAGGTCTTCTGGTTTTCTATGTACCTGCGTGATTACGTGGGAGGCGTGATGATGTCACACGAAACTCCGCCCACGGCAAGCTCAAGCTCATCTCCATTACAGTAAATGGAGAAAACAGCTTCCAGTTATGACCATTACGTGTGAATTTCGATATAAAACCTGCCCAACTTTTGCAAGGAAGCTGAAGGAATGAACCTGCCAAATTCAGCCTCCACCCACACGGAAGTTGGAGAATTAGTGATGAGTCAGTGAGTGAGTGGTGAGTGAGTAGTGAGTGAGTGAGTGAGGAGTGAGTCAGTGAGGGCTTTGCCTTTTATTAGTATAGATATATATATATATATATATATATATATATATATATATATATATATATGTATTTTAACAAACAATCTTTTTAAATTTTTTTGCGAAAATGGATTTAAAAAAAAACTTTTGTGATTGACATGCAGATGTTCAGCTTAATTTGGGGTTTACAAAAATTCTTTTGAGCGTTTAGGAATGCCAGCCTTTTTTTCTGTGCCCAAAACAGACAAAGAACAACCATGTGACAAAACCCTCAAACCATTGTTCCTTTGAAAAAAAAAAAAAAAAATTTTAAAAGAATTTCACCCCCAGCCCCCGTGGCTGCTTTTTTTAAGAGGGCAGATTGGCTCTTCTGCCGCCTTTTCCAACACTCTGAGAAAGTCCATTTGAGCAAGGGGACACAATGCCTTGGTAATTTATTTTCCAGATTGTTCAATATTATAATTATTTATCTAACTTACATTCTATAAAAAACCCTTTTTAATTTTCTGAAAATTATTTGGGATATTTTTCTTCATTTATTGGTATTTTTTTTTCTTGATTTTATTAAAAAGCTCCTTTTTATTTTTTATCATTCTTCATTGCTTTCCCACTTTTTTCTATTACAATTAAAATTCAACATTCTTTGAATAGATAATTTGCTTATCTTCATCCATTATAACTGACTGGATTGAAGGGTGAGGTAGCAAGAAGAGTTCAGGGGAGTGGTAAAGGGATTAGCTTAGGAGTAATGATTTGGGGTTTGGGGGGAGTGACAAGGCTGAATAACGGGGCACAATGGAAAACTTTTTAATATTATATATATATATATATATATATATATATATATATATATATATATATATATATATATATATATAATATATATTATATATATAGTGAGGTTTCTGACCTCTTTTTGAACCCACCCAACAGAGCAGAATGCGGAGGCGCGTCTGCTGCATCTGTGGGTGACCGTTCCACCATTTCGGTAACCCCATTTTTTACAGCACAGCAGCAGAGCACCACAGAAAAAACTATGAGCCAATTGAAACTGTAGTATACCTGTCGCTGATGGTGATGGAAACATTATAAATGCGGAAAAATATAAATGGGCCCCCAACCTGGCCCCGCTATGCCCATTTCCTGGGTCAGTATAGGAGAGGGAGCCTCCGCTGCAATAAATAACCCTTGTTCCTGTTTCAAGGATTAAACTGGTTTTTAAAGTACTGAGACTCAGCCCTCATGTTTTGGGGGGAAAATGGTGCCTCACCATTTGCTTGATCAATGGTAGGCATGGGTCAAAACAGTACAAGAATGGGAAAAAGTAGCATGACGTAACATTTGATGCATTCAGGGACTTAGCTAACCGATTTGGAAGTTTGCGCATTTTACATTTTTTGTTACTTCATCAAGGAGTTCGATATCATATTTTTGTTTATTAAGTTTTTTTGTAACAATACACAAGTTTTGTAATATATGCAATTACATGAACTTATGAAACATTAGATACATGCTTTTACCAGCATTATACAATTTCATGTAGAAAACACAGCCCATATACATTTGTGGTGGCTCAGTATCTTTTTGGCAGCAGAGTCCAGTTCAATAGTTGTAAAATGGCATTGATTGATGTGCTAGTGCTAGTTGTCAAGATCTGTGACTAACAGCAAAGAACCCCCTAAAAGTCCATGAAATAATCTAAGGTTACTCATGTCACATGATGACATGTTTTAGTGTTATGCTCACAATGTCCAAAACACATGCATTTTATTAAAATACTCTTAAATAAACCATTCCACAAAACACTCTTTTAAATGAAAATGTAATGTCCTCAAATGCTCGGGTATTTGAATTGAGACTATTCCTTTCCATCTCATTCATTGGTCAGAAGTTCAGCTCAGTAACATGTTATTCATTGTCTAACATTTTCTTCATGTAATATTCACATAAAGCATGCACTGAACCACATGTAAAGCTAAAAATGAAAAGTTAAAGATAACAGAGGGAAACATCAGGAGCAGAATATACCTAATTCTTGTGCATACCTCAGATGTTTAAACAAGCAGACAGTCAATTCCCCTATTACAGTTTCACAGACTGCTGCTGAAAATTCAGAGGTGTCTCAGTTGTGGCTCACCACTAGTAATATAACTGCAACAACAGGAGGTCTACAATTCAAATGCTCATTCAAATGCATTCCATTTTCATTCATGAGAGCATTTTCTGAGGTGGATTACAAGACACAAGTAACATTGTCCAATGTTGGTCACCATAGACCATATTATATCAGAAGCCTTGTTATTACAATTCTGCATTAAAACACAAGATTACTTTTTTCTTCAGTATTCCTTTAATGGCAACTGAGGAATTTTTATGAAATATTACTGTATATCTCAAATTGCAGTGATTTAGTGTAGCATATTATTTGTGTTTATATTCTAACTATATTTCAATTATATTTGCATTAACAAAAATGTAGCAATGTTATTTCTTGTTTTCTGGCAATGTATTCATTTGTTGAGATCATCAGGCTGTTTTTAGTCTCTTCATTTGCAGACAGACCACTTCATCCTAGGAAGGCTATAAAGTTGCAAATTTCTGATGAGCAGACAGAGGGGTGAATAATAATGTATTAATTAGTCCTATCCTTCACACCTGTATCTCCTCATCCTAAAGAGCTCCTTTTGCACTCTGAATATAGTAAATGCTCTGATGCTATAATCTCAAAAGCAGTTCAAATTTTTAGTAATATTTTAGTTAGGGCAGGTCATTTTTAATACAGACACGGGTCAACGTGTAATTAGTAATAATTTAAAAATTACTAATCTGCAGCCAAAGTCATATCGAGGTTTATTTTCAAACTGCAGCAAGAGAATTTAATAGGATCTTGCAAATCAGACAGTGTTTTGTATGCTGCTTTTGTCCAAGCTGTTAAATACACCAGTATACTGAAAGCACAGTCATCCCTTCATTTAGCCTAAACAAGTGCATTATAGACGTTGATAGGCAAGAGTATGTATGTGAATCCTTATTCTGATTGTCACCCTCTCAGCAATCACTGAAGAATGCACAAGTGCTTAACTAGGTCTGAAATATCAAACGCAACTGTTTAGGAATCCAGTTTTCTCATGTTAAAATCCAGCATAAAAACATTAAGAACATCATGTCTAGTAAAGT
Source organism: Polypterus senegalus (assembly GCF_016835505.1). Taxonomy (NCBI): domain Eukaryota; kingdom Metazoa; phylum Chordata; class Cladistia; order Polypteriformes; family Polypteridae; genus Polypterus; species Polypterus senegalus. The sequence continues at coordinate 536,098 of NC_053156.1, read as the reverse complement.
AAACTCTGAGTATTCCAATTGCTTTTTCACACAGTGTCAGTTGGTGTTGGATAATATTTCCAGAGCAACACTAGGGAAGAAAATTTCAGTTTATCAAATACTACACTGTGATCTGTCAGCTAAGAAATATTGCAAAGCAGTTTTTGATGGCCACGTGATAGCATGCTTGCTTTTCAAGAAGTCTTAGATTAATTCCCACCATTACATTCCCCATATTTTTTATTTTATTTTATTAAGATCAAAAAACATTCCATACATGCAAGTCAAGTTTAACAAAACTAAGTTTGAAACAAATTGACTCCCAAACATGAGAAAGAGAGCTAGGTCAGCAAAGTATCACTTTAATAATAGTAAAAATATGTAAATAAAAAAATGAATAAAAATAGAATAGAAAAAGAGGGAAGAAAATCAACTTCCTCGATTTAAATGCTTATTCTGTAATGTTATTTATCAGATCCTGCAGGTTTTAAAAAAGTTTTGTACAGATCCTCTAAGTGAGAATTAGATTTTTCCAATTTTAGATAATACACCATCGGTATCCCTGAACTTAAAAGAGGTAAGTTTGGATTCTTCCTGTTGAGCAAGATAAGTCTCGTCCAATAGTGTAGTGGGAGACAATTACAGTTTGTTTGTCCTTCTTGCCTCGAATTTCCTTTCACCCTACACTTACCCGATTTTTGTACACACAGAACACATATGAAATGCATGTATTCCAAATAATAATATACTGTATTATTTACACTATACAACCCCAGGCAGCTCCCCCTCACATGCAGATTACGAGCCTTGGCTTGAGCTGGGAGAACTTTTGCACAAGTTGAGCCCCGTCAAGTAGGGGATGGGATAGCGGGCTGCTTTGCTGCTTGTGCTGATAAAATTTACAAAACAAAAACGCTGATGGAAAGGTGCAAGGGGTTTAAGGTGGGATGGGTTTTGAGTTTGTTTGTAAGTTTCCCAGGAATTCTAGTGTTAAAGGGTTTACGGGAAATGAAAATAGTACATGGTCCATACAGTGCCGTAACGCCAGCATGGCAGATCACAAGGGCAGGTTTTTTATGCATCTAACTCTCATCAGATTGAGTGCCAGTCTAATAAAAAACATGAGACTGCTGTAAAGAAAATAATTTCCCAAAGAAAAAAAAATATATATATATCAAAAAGGTAAATAGCTATGCTCTGAAAGGTAACTGAGTCTTTTTGGGAAGTGAGAAGATGTAAAAAACTGACCACGGCTATTTGCCTCTGTTTATTGGGAAAATTTTCCGTAATTTTGGTGATACTGAAGCCAAAAACAGACCAGTAAAAAGAAAAGAAAATGAAAGAATCTTTTACACCAAAACAACATTAAGTTGCTTACAACCCCCACATATTATGTAGAGTGGGGGGGATGGGTCAGTTAAAATTATATGAAAAAAGCTGTTGGCATTTTTTGTTGCGTTGAACTAGGTTGTCAGAGTTATAAATATACAGTGGATTAAAAAAAAATATTTGGACCCCTTCACTTTCTGGATACTTTATTGTGTTGTAGATTTAATTTTACTCTGTATTCAATAATTTATAATGACAAAGTAAAAAAATGCTTTCAGAAAAGTTTGCAAATATATTCAAAATAAAAACCTGAAATCTCTCATTCTTTAAAGTATTCAGACCCTTTGTATGGGACTCAAACTGTGTTAAGGTACACCTGTTTACTTTAATTATCCTTGAGATATCTAGAACTTGACTGATCTCCCCCTGTGGGAAACAGAATTGTTTGACACACCCCCGTAATATAAGGTCCCACAATTCAGACTACATGGACAAAAACCAAGCAAGGAAGTCCAACAAACCCCTGTAGACCCTGAGATCAAATTTTTGTAAGACATAAATAATGGAAGGATATTAAACCATTTCTAAAGCTTTAAGTATTCCCAAAGGGGCACAGTAGTCCTAATAATTGTAAAAAGGAAGAAGTGTGTAACATCAGGTCTCATCCTAGGGTTGGCCGTCAGCCAAACTGGAGTGCCCAGAGAAGAGCCGTGATCAGGGGGGTGACTAAGAACCCAATTATTAATCCATTGGAACTAGTGTGGCGCTGAGGGTAACCCGTTCCCACGCTGTGCTCATGTTCTAATCTGGGATCCTGAGGAGTTTGTCATGTGGTGGACGCGAAAGTTCACTGTATCGGACATGCTCCCAACCTCAGCTGTAAAGAGCTTCAGAAGTCCCCTGCTGCGATGGGAGAATCTATTGGAAAGAATAAACTTTCTTAGCAGCACTCCATGAATCGGCCACTTAGGGTAGACGGGCTAGACAGAAACCACTCCTAAATAAAAGACATATCACAGTTTAAAGGACTCTGACAGCTAAAAGGAAAAGATTGTCAGGTCTGATGATACAAAACTGAGCTCTTTGTACAGAACTCCAAGCACAATGTCTAGCAAAGACCAGGCACTGCTCCTTATCTGCCTAATACCATTCCGGTGTTGAAGCATGGTGGAGGCAGCATTGTTCTATGGGGTGCTTCTCAAAGGCAGGGACAAGGAGACTGGTCAGAATTGAGAAAAGGATGAATGCAACCAAATACAAGGAGGTGATTGAAGAAAACCTGCTCCAGAGTGCAGGCAAACACAGACTGACAAGGGTGATTAAGATTTCAGCAACAGTGACCCAAAGCATACTGGCAAGACAATACTGAAGTAGCTTTCGGGACAATTCTCTGTCTATTCTTGAGTGTTCCAGCTAAAGACCAGAGTCAAATCCATAGAATATCTCGGAGAGATATAAGATTGCAGTTTACAGATGCTTCCCTGCTATCTAACAGAGCTTAAGAGGATCTGGCAGAAGAATCGGATAAACTGCCTAAATCCAGGTGTGTAAACTTGCAGAGACTTCGGCCCAAAAAAGACTTCACACTGTAATCACTGCCAGTGGGACTCCCACAAAGTGTTGAATTAAGGGTCTGACTATTACTGTATATGAATGAGAGATTTCAGGTGTTGATTTTAATAAATTTGCAAACCTTTCTGAAAGAAAGATTTCCTTTGTTATTATGGGTTATTAACTTTAGATTGATGGGCAAAGATGGCAAATTTATCCATTTAAAATTAAATTGACAACACAAATCAAGTGTAAGAAAATGAAGGAGTCTGAGTACTTTCTGAATCTGATGTATATTAAAGAATGTCTTGCCATTTGAATTGTCAGCCCTTGCATAAAAATGTAATTAAAAAAGCAGTGAAACAACTTTCTGAAGTGTTGAGTACAAAAATATCTAAAGATTACATATTTCAATATGTACAATTTCATGGAGTATTGCACTCTAAGTTTTATATTAACATATCTTCATATTTTCTAGACAATAGTACTGCATAAAATTAAGCTTGTTTTATGTTATGTTTGACAGTTTTAAGTGTCAAATTAATTGGAATAATACAGGGTGCCTTTCTGTCAAACAGGTCTTAAGCTATGTTCCAGAAAAAAAATATATGTATCAGTCCTCCAACCAAAAGGCACAGCATACAAAAGCAGTGGAGGTAAAACTTATGGAAAGTAATTTAGAACATTTCTATAGGAGAACATGCAGAATGCTATTTAAAACTTTAAAATGTTTAAGTCTAAAAACACACTTCTATTTTGATCCCTGAACAGACCCCACAAAAGGGTAAATAATTTAATTGTATTATGCACATGACAATCAACTTGAATTTGAATTTATTAGTTTTGCTCACATTGGAATAAGACAAAGCATTAAGAATGTTTAAGTAAAGACTGGGTGGACTGATTTGATAGTGCTGAAATGGATTACATGAAAATAACACATGCTGCTGTTGGAAACATCTCAACCTGACAGAGACTTTGGGTATATTCTAGTGGATGAATCTAAAAGGACATGAGAAGTCACAGATCAGACATGTCTTGGGTGTGACTGCCTTAAATAGATGATAGG
>NC_053156.1:494777-531670 GCF_016835505.1 Polypterus senegalus | reverse complement strand
TGTGCAATGTAACCTTTTAAGTAGTGCCTGGAGGATTCAGTGTGAAGAAACTCTAGAGACAGGTGTGTATTAACTTGTGGATTTTTCTGTGAGTTTTTGGGTAGCAGTGTGATTAGCCGGGAGCTCAGCTCAGAGCAAAATGAGATGAATGGGAGGGGTGATGATGACGTGACTCCCCCACCCGCCTTAACTCTCAATCCCCCACAAACACAGTCTCTCGGATTTGCATTGCTACACCCTTCACCTGTAATTTTAACTTAGTTACAAAGTGATCAAAGCTCTCGTTTATATCCTGCGCCCCTCTCATTAAAACTTGTATCCCGCATTCCGTGGGCATGTGAAACAGCGGTAGCCTGTCTATGAACTTAATTTAAAGTTTAGGTTTACACCATGCTTTCTTTCGGTAGCAACACTCATGAATATGGTAGTATATGTCACTCTCGCTTCTTATTGTTTCGCTGCCTTCTCAATTATATAATGCATGTTTCTAAGCGCTTTTGAGGTCTTCCTGGTTTTCTACGCACTCGTTGACAGTCAGTTCACGTGATTACGTGGGAGGCGTGATGATGTCACACGAAACTCCGCCCCCATCATTGCAGCTCAACTCCATTACAGTTAATGGAAAAATACCTTCCAGTTATGACCATTAGGCGTAGAATTTCCGAAATGAAACCTGCCCAACTTTTGTAAGTAGCTGTAAGGAATGAGCCTGCCAAATTCCCAGCCTTCTACCTACGGGAAGTTGGAGAATTAGTGGTGAGTGGTGGTGAGTGAATGAGTGAGTGAGGGCTTTGCTTTTATTAGTATAGATGATTGCGTCTAAAGATATTTTTAAACAAACAATTTTAAACAAACATTTTAAACAAACAAGAGGGAAATTGCAACAATAGATCAAACGGAAAGAAACTTTTATATGATTTATTACGTGAGAGGAAAATAAAACACTACATACTTTATAGTACCTGCAAATATAAAGAGTACACAGCATGTGTTGCACCAAATTAGGGCTCATAAATGTACACCTAAGCTGCTTCACGGCGATCAAACATTGGACATCAACGTTACGCAAAAAGGCTGCTTCGTTATTTTGCAGGATGAATGATTTTATTATGGTCAACAATGTGGAACTAAAATGTGTATACCATAATGCCAAGTTGTACTGCATGCACAGTTCTGATGGGGCCCGCGCCGTAAAGTGATTTTTTTGTTAATGTTTTTTTCATTGCGCTGGGGTGTGTGTCACTACCGGGTTTCCCCGTTGCCGCCCCAAACCAAGCGGCGTTTTGTATTGAAAGCAAATCATCCAAAACTTACGGTGATGGCCAATCTGTTTAACACATGCAAAACCTTTACGGCATGTTAGGCTTTCAATACCCCCTCCCGAACAAATCGGGTGGGCGAATCGAAGGGTCTGGCTGCAGCCACTGTAGGCAAGGCATCGGCCGAGCCACTGTAAGGTGTTGAGTTCCACAGTGGGAAACACGGCCTCCACAGTAGGCATGAATATAGGAGCTCCCAATCACCAGCCCTAACCTTAAAAAACACTGGGGAAGGAGCAACAGTGAAATAGCATGTCTTTAAGATAGTGGGAGAGGGGGATCTTTCCTTCTTGCTAAAATATCCAAAAAGTCCAGAAATTGTCCCAGAAATTTCAACAACAGGACAGGATCCAACTTAAAAAGCTATTTCTTCCATAAACTAAAAAAATCCTTCTAAAAACACACATAGATGAACACCTTTCCAGACAAAAGGGGTACATGAAGCGGTTTTTTTAACAAATGAAGCCAACCCGAACAACCGGACGTAAAGGCAGGATAAAATTAAAAAGACTAAAAAAGGACTAACTAATATAGGCCTCAATCAACAATCCAACCTTAAAAACAATGGGAAGGCAGTAACAGGCAAATAACCCTAAGCTTAAGATAGTAGAAGAGGGTGTTTTCCGCCTACTGTGAGGTCACGTGTTTCCGCTTACTGTGAGCTCAACACTTTACAGTGGCTGCAGTCAGATGCTCTTAGCGCAGATTAGGTAGCACAAGTGTGTGCCGACTTCGCATTCTGCCGCTTTCAGTGGCGTCCGGGTCAAAGTACTTTAAATACGTCATCAGGGCGCGAAGATGTAGCGTCCCTGTCACTACCCGATCTGCGGTGCCTTACCGATTTTGCGTGCATCGCAGAGCTTTACTATTACAAAACGCCCTATCAGCGTTTTCAACTTCACCGACACGAGTCCCCATCCAATTTGTCTCGCCGCACTCTCTGCTTAATTAAAATTCATTTCACGACGCGCCCGATTTGTTCTGTGCATGTCTAATGTTTCTGACACACATCACTCGTCAGGTCTGAATACTTGTGAGTCATTTTTGTGTTGACGTTTATCTCCATCCTGTAAGTGGACTTCTTACTGGAAAAGATGACAACTTTTGAATTTTATAACGCTCTTTGTCGCTGAAAATGTTAACTCCATTCGAATGACAAGGGAGGCGAAATTAAATACGACGTATGTCTGTGAAGTTTATAATGGATACGTATAGCTTTTTGTAAGTGTATCATATTGATGAAAAAGGCCATAAGGATTTTCCTTTTTAGTTGCTATACGACATTCATAATCTCGTGGTTTAAATGTGAAAGTCTCAGCATTTTCATTATTTGGGTTAATGGATGAATTTAATTTATTTCGTAATACCCTATTAGCTTTTGGTGGTGTGTTTCTTTTAACATTTGTTCTCATTTTTCATCTTAAAGAGTGAACGGCATGCTAATAATTAGCAAAACAATGTAATCGGGTGTTGAATTAGGAATAGAATTAGGAACCGTCGACACTTCGACCTGTGTAAAGATATGCCTCCAAAGCCATCGGTATTTTATATTATGTTGATATCAGATTACATCAATACACCAGTTTTTCCATAATAAAGTTAACAAAATATAATGATAAAGGCTAAATTACATACAAGAGTAGAACAGCTAAGTTATGTACAGGAAAGCGAAATGCAGATAATAAGCGTTACAAATTGTTAATGAAGCAGATCAGAATCTTACACGTTTAATTATTTTAGTGTGTTTCCGTTTTAAAAAGCTATTTCTAGCATATTAATGTCCATATAGAAAGATGTAACAGAGGGTCTAACGTTCTGTACTTTGCACTTATGAATATGAAATTTATGAAGCAAGGAAACCACAGTTACTCCATTTTCTAACATTTAGTCTTCAAAACTGTATACAGTATAAGCACAATACTTAAACAGTGAGATATTAGTTTGTCATTCAAGACAGTAACAGAAATAAATCTTTCTAAAACATTTTGGAATAAGAGTAGAAATGAAAGAAATCTGAGTAGATTTTTTTTCATTTGTACATAAACTACATTTTGGTGATATATTAATGTTATACTTAGGAATTAATTTGTTAGTTGGGTACTGTTTATTCATATTTTTGAAATTGATTTCTTTAACCTTGTTTGGTAGAAAAATTCTATGGCAGAAAACAGGCAATTTTAAAATTTAAAATTTATATCCAAAGTCATCAGAAGGTGGTGTGCCCCTGATGTGGCAGAGTGACAGGCTACCGTTGTTTCTTTTGTCATTAGCTTATCTTTTAAGTGTTTTTTAGGAGGAGTACAAAAATTTTTGAATATAATGGAATTTGCCCAAAATAATTCTTTCTTATTGCTGCAAAAAAACAATGCCCTTTATTGTTTTTTTTTAATTGCCCCTACGGTTTCCCGGTGGAACCACCCTTTCCATGTGGCTCAACAGTCCCAGTTCCCCTTCACACACAAAAGTTCTTTTTTTTTTTAAGTTTCCCCTTTTTGAATGATGTGAGTTCATTTAGTTTTGTATTTCTAGGGTAAGACTACTGGGCTTCCGTTTCAAAAGAAATTTTTGGTTTCCCAAAGCCCCCATTTTATTACTTGATCTGTAATTTTTGCTCCCTTGAATACTCCCTGTATGTCTTACTCTGTCCAAACAACCCTTTTTTTTAATTTTAGACAGAAAGCCTCAGGGGCCCAAAACACGAGACGGGTGATCAGTCCCAGCAGTCACAAACGGGGATGTTGTTTGTTTTGAAAAAAAAACTTTATGTTCAAGTTACTTGCTTTTGTTGTCGGTTTTAAAGGGGCCGAGACTTAATTTAATTTTAAAATAAAACAAAGCAGGAGAAAAACGGAAGATTTTTTCTTGAAAAACACCGACACAAAATTAGAAGTTCAGATATACAGATTATAAAAATGTCTACTGTATGAGTAATGTGGAAAAAAAAATGTTTACATATAATGACAGTTGTTGGGGGTTCTTTCAAATTCAACAAAAACCACAGTAATTTTAAAAATTTTAGTCAGACTTTTTTTAAGGACCTTTTTCTATTGTGAGGGTTTTTTGGTAAAAATTGATCTGGTAAACCCAAAGGAAGGAAGCAAAAAAGAAAAGTACACTTTATTAATGTTTGAACTCTGTGAGTGAATTTACTTTTTATTTTTTTTAACATTTAATAAAGTAAAGACCCGGTCGTGGAGGGAGCGGTTCAACAAAAAGGACAGAAAGATGTCCCTGTTAAGTAGCAGCCCTCCCGGCCTAAATCCTCCATCTCAATCCCTGCCTGAGGGCTGTGGCACCCAAATGAACCGGATTCCTTTTTTTTTTTTTCTTTTAAAAACTGTCTCGTTATTAATTTTGGGCCTGTCTACACAGAATTTTTTAAAGGTTTCTTTTAAAATATATAGAAGTCTTTGAGTATTTTGGACCCAGCCAGTTTTTTTTGGAGTATCTGCTCCCAATATTTCTTTTCAAAAAGTTGTTTTGCTTTTTTCCCAAGATCAAACCATAAAACGGCAGTTTCTGTACTCTGAATGTTTTTCCCAAATAGAAAGTGCCGAAAAAGGGGAAGCATTTGAAAAAAACTAAAAAGCCCACTTTTCTAATTTGTTTTTCTTAATTACTTCATTGGTTATAAAGGAAATGGTACTGTTTAACGAAGCCTGATAATCCCCGCTTTTTTTTCTGTTTTTTTTTTCTGTTTATTGAAATGGTGCCCCTGCATCTCCCCCCTTTTTCCCCCAACTGCTTGTGATAAAAAAGTTACAAGAATCTGAAATGGAATTGTGATTGGGATTGATGGCACAATTAGAGCGGGGCAGGGGGTTTGTTGTTTTTGGCTTGAGCCCCCCAAGGGGTTTTTATTCAACCCTTAAAGGCTGCAAGTTTGTCTTTGCCCGCCATTTAAGGCAGTGTATTTATTAAAAGGACAAGGAGACCTCCTTTTGGGAGGGCGGGGGGTTTAGTCAGCTATATTTTATAACAGAAATCTTAAAAGAAAGAGTTAGATAAAATAAGCTCGTTTCACCCAAGGCCCAAGAACGTTTTTACACAATTTGTTGTTAAAACGGAAAGGAAATTCTAGTCTTATTTTTTTTAATAAATTTCAGAGAACTTGTCATTTTTTTGGCATTTAATTGGAAATCAGGCACGGGAAAGAGGGGGAAGAGAAAAAACTCCTCCCCCCCAGCCCTACCCATGCAACCGCCTGAAATAAAATCCAAAACCCACAGAGGGCATTTTTCACAAAGTTAGCAAAGATTTTAATTTCCCATTCCATATTCCTTTTAAAACAAAAAATTTTTAAATAAAAGGGGTTTAAGCTAAACAGTCCTGATCAAGGGAAGACTGGGAAGATGGGCCCGGGGGAAGAATAGCATGTGTTTTGTGGAAAAATAAGCTTTAGTTATTGAGGCAGTGAAAAACCTGGAAAAATAACAGATTAACAGAAAAAGAAAACCAAAATCAAAGAAAAAAGTTAAAGAACTAAAAGGGGAAAAAAAAATGTTTGAACCTTGGCCCCAAGGCCCAAAAGGGAAAAAAACCCATTCATCAAGGGGGTTCGTGCCTGAGTTTTGCCAATTCAGGAAGGCGGCAGACCAGGAGGCCGGGGGAATGGTCGGGGGCAGTATTTTGAATTATGCCAGCGATCTCCAAACATAGCACAAACACCCCCTTTTTGGCTAGGAATATCGTGCTGGGCGATTTTGGGTCAAAGAGAGGTTTTCAATTGTATGATTTTTTAAACAGTTTTTTAAAAAAAATTGAAACGTTTGATTATTATAAAAATTTTCCAACCCACATTTTTTTGATGGGTTTTTGGGGAAAAAGAATTCAAAACCAACTATTTGATCTTGTTTGAATTTGTTAGGACACCTTAGGCACATATTGATCAATAACACACCTGGACCATGTAATGAAATTTTCCGGATGCAAAGATCTGAACACATTAACGGGGGGGATGGGGGGATTGGGCCGAAGGGAAGGAGGGGCTAAAATTGAAAGGGCGGTACCAGTCCATTCGGGGGAGTATGTCCAGAATTCAGCCCCGGTATATCCCAGACATCCGCGCGGGGTGGTGGGGAGGTGAACCAACTAAGGGAAATGTTTTGGGGAAAATAGGGGCATTTTTGGGGGGGAAGAAAGGGAAAACAGGGGGGGGAAGGGGAAAGGGAAAAACGGCTTCTTGGGGGGGCCCCGGTGAAACAATTTAATTCCCAATATAGGGGGAAAAAGGGGAGCATAGGGGAACGGGGAAAAAGGTATTAAAGGTTGACATTTGGGATTCTTTGGAGGGGAAAGGGGTTAAAATAGGTAAAAAAGAAGGGAAAGGGCCCAGGGGGTTGGGGGATCAAAGGGAAATGGGGGAGGGAAAGGGGGGGTGTGCGTGGAACATGCATAACAGGGTTTGGGATCTGTCATGGAAAGGCCCCCTGCAGCCATCGGTTCTGGCCCGTTCCAGTTTTATGGAGAATGAAAAAAAGGGTGGTGTTAGGAAAAATTTTTGTGGGGGTAATGTCAGGAGGAGGTGTTAGAGATAGACTGGTAGAAAAGGGGGTGTCTCTTTCCCTGTATAATAGATTATCAAGGAAATCTGTCAAAACGGGGCCCCCAATAAAATTTCTTTATCATGATAAGGGTCTTTTATAAATAATCAAAGGATTATAAGTTTCTACCTTAATTATGAATTGGGGAAAACCCTTTGATTTAATTAAAAAAAACCTTGTTTTAAATCATGTTCCTCTTTAGATTAAACCCCAGTCCTGGTGAGTGTTTGCAAACACATCACTCCAGCTTGAACACAGATGACGGGAGGGGGGATTAAAATCAGTTTTGTACCTGGGTGGTCACAAAAACAATTTTTCATACAATCTCCTTTTGTCTTGTCTACTGGACCCACATGGAGCAATGGAATAAAAGTCAATCTAAAAACGAGGCAGCCCTTTTTGGAAATTTAAATTGGAAAATCCCCATTTATTTGTTCAATTGGTGGTCCATTCACCACATTTTGCCCTTTGCCCTAAAGTCAGATGGATAGAAAAGATTAGGACAGAAAGCATGAATGCCATTTTTTGCAATGCAACCGTAAACCCAGGGGGTCCCCGATTTTACGGCGTGAGATGGGGATGCAGCACTTGGAATGGCCCCCTCCAGCAAAAGTTGATAGTGTTCCCTTTTGGGTGTCTCCGACCATACCCGGGTTCCCGGGAATTGGACCCCTTTTTGGGGAGGACTTTTCCGGTTAACCTGCTCATGGACCTCCTTCGGGGATGTTAGACCTGTAAGACTGGAAATAAGATCATTATACATTTGCAGATTGACATTTCCCAACAAGCCACCCAGTTAGTATTTTAACGGGCGTAAACCCGCGTTTTTCTCCCCTCCAACCATTAAGGCCAGGGTAAGCCAGGCCGGGTTTAAAATTCGCTCCCAGATCTTCCCAATTTAGGTTTCAGGGCCATTGCCCCTTTCTACTATCCCCCGCTTTGGGGGTGGTATTGAAAAGGATGCACTTTAATTTGGAGCCAGGTGTTAGTTCTTGATTACTAAATTCACAAAAGGGGTTCCATTATCAGTCTGCAATTTTGTGGTTGCCCCCCATCGGAATGATTTTTTTTATCGGCTTTTCCCACAGTTTGGCGCTGCATGTTTGGGGGGAAATTTCCACCCATCAAAGAACACATCGAAAAACCAACATATCTGTCCTTTAGATGGGTTAGTTCAATGAAGTCCTTTTGAAGATGTTGAATGGCCCCAAAGGGGGTTGGGTGTGATGGGGGATTTACCTGAGTACTTTTCCCTCTTTTAAAATTTTGAATATCCCGCGCTGGTTGTTTGCATACATAGAATCCCGGCCAATGTCTCTCGACATCTTGAATCATGGCACCCTTTTCCCCGGTGGCCCAGGCCATGTATTTTTCCCCTGGGAAAAAAAGCTTTTTTGGGGGGAAAGGTTTGTTATTTTTTGGGGGTCCCGACCCCCTCAGAGGATCCTTCTTTGGGCCATTTTCATTCTCGTCCGTGGGTGCCCCCCCGTAAAGGTTATTTGATTATCAGTGTCCTTTTTGCTTTTTTTTGAAATAACGATTGGTGTGTTATTGGGCGCCTGTTTAGCAAAGTATCAGCCAGGTCTTTCCTTTAGCAGGATCTTTTTTCCCCCTGTGGGCCGGCATTTTAAAATTGCCAGTCTTGATGGTTTTTTTAAAGCTTTGAGGAGGGGTTGACTAGTTTTGATGTTGGATGGCTTTCCAGTACGGTTTGAATCCCTTAAATTTCCCAATGCTCCATGATCATGGGAGACTCCCAAAAGCCTGGAATCTGTATTGGTTACTGCTTTCCCTTCTGACATGACGGCCCGGTTAGAGTTAATTCACTGCCCTGGGGTTAAACGCGAATCGGTTTACCCCGGGTGGTCACCTTTTACCACTGCATGGGGGGGGTGTTCCATTTCCAATTGCAAGGAACATCCATCTCGTGAAGAGTTCTCCTATTTTTTGTGGGTTTCCTGCGGGCGGTCTGGGGGTTTTTTTTTTTCGTCATGAAGCTGTGGTCCCCTTTTCCACTTGGGAAAAAGAGTGGGTGGATTTAAATGGAGCATATTTAAGGGCATTTAACAGAATACAGGACTTTTTATAGGTATTCCCTGCAGTAGTGAATGTGGTTTTGGGCCCGTACTAAAAAGGGTGTGGGGGTGAGGCACCTTTACTGTTGGGGGGCCGAGCACTATTCGTCTGGGTGAGCCTTGGTGGCTCTACTGCTCTGAGACAGGTTGAAGTCCCTTTGCTACTGGGTCCAATTTTTTTTAAAAATAGGCTATTGGTTTTTTTTTTTCTCCATGGGGCTTTTTAGTACTGCATTTTTATTCCCTTTTGGGGCCAGAACAAAGTGACGAGAATATCAGGAGCCTACGCCAGAGAGTAGGCCTTTTTTTTTTCATAGAGCCTTTAGCCTGCTATTCCACATATGCAGCCAGAAAAAGGGAAATTGCAGTGAGCTGATTTGAAAAGGCTGTGCCTTTTAGAAAAAAATTTAAACCATTACAGTAACCTAAAATACCCAATACAGACATAACCTGTTTTTTTGTGACCCCGGGCTGGGCAGGTTTTTAATAGTGGTTAGCAGTCTTTTTACAGAGTTTCCCCCCAAAATGATGTCAGCCCCAAAATTTGAAGGGTTTGGGGTAACTGCACGGCCCAAAACCGGCCCCTTTCTAAGATATTGAGCAAAATTTGTATCTTTTGTGCATGTTTTTTGTTTCATTACAGATTTCGTGACGTACTGTATAATCACTCCCCCGTCGGGGCCCGTTCCCGGTTCGGGCAAAAGGGGGGCGAACACAAAAAGGGCCCCTGTATAACCTTTTGGGATAACGGTCCCATTCAGCCCGGTTTTGAAAAGGCAAACCAAAACTGGAAACAGAATGTACAGGAAAGAAAAAAGGGATTTTCAGGTCAAAACTGGAAATAAGGCAGATGGAGGGGTTTTAGCAGAAATGGGGGATTAGGCACTGACTCTAGGAAAAAAGGGTTTTTTTCTGGGTCTTGGACCGCAAGAGCCACCTTTTTTTACCAAGAAGGAGAGTTTACAGGAGAATATTTAAAGAATTATAGCTTTCACAGGGTCTTTTGTAAGCAGCAATTCCGATTTTTAGCCTTGGGAGGGTTTCCCTGGGACGGAAGGAGGTTTTAAAAAATTACTAGAGGGTTTCCAATTTTCTTTCTGCCAAAATATTTTTCCAGACCACAGGACAGGGAAAAAGAGAGCCATTGAATCTATCGTTTGTTTAAAAAAAGAAGGGGTTTTAAAAGGGGGCGAAAAACTGGTAGATCAATCTGTAATCTTTTTATTAGATGGTCTGAGGTTCAAAAAAACCTGCTGAAATACAGCCAATCAGTTATATTTAGACATTTTTTTAAAAAATCCCCCAAATTTTAACCCAGCAATGGTTTTGGGGAGAGACATGGGGCAAAACCTAGATAGAAAATACTTTGTGAACATGTGGGAACTGCGCTTTTGTAGATGAAACAAAATAATGGGAAATTTCAAAATTTCGGGCATTTCTGGGGGAAAAAAAAAATTTAACCAAAAAATTCTCAAAGGGAAATTTGGGCAGTACAATGCAGGGTGTCTGGGACTTTTAAATGGGGAAATAGGCATGAGGGGAAAAAAAATGAAGGGCTTTTAAGAGGAGGGGGTTAGAGATGTCAAGGGGCCATCAGCAAAAAAGGGCCTGGGGGTTGGGGCAAGGAGCAGGAATGGAGCAGTAAAATCCTTTAGTTAAAGAAATTGAGACGACAATTTGTAAAGATCCCTTCCCCCAAGTTACAGGGGACAAATGATTTAACAGGAAACGATGAGTTAATGGAAGGGGACTTGCAAGGGTTTTTAAACTAGTAGGTGTGTGGGTTTTCCGAAGCAGGAGAACCTTCACATTTTCTTCAAGGGACCTGTGATAAAGTGGGGCGGGTCCTGTGACCCAAAAAAAACAGTTTCTTTGCCCTTTTCTATTAAAGTCAAAAAGGGTCAGTATCAGCATGGCAGGAAGCAAAAAACGGAAAAGTTTGGGGTCCCGTAATTCCCGGGACCAAGGTTCTTGGGCCAGGGGAGGGTGGGGGGGCTTGTGTAAAATTGCGCGGTTCCGTTCACCGGCGTGCCCGGGGTCAGGGTTTTGGCGAAAGGGGTTTTTAGGGTTGAAAATGGGAACCTCGTCCCTGGCCCTCCCCCACTTCCAAAAAAAATTTTTCGCCCCCCCTCAGTTCCCCCTTAGTAATTTTTTTTTTGCAGAAAGTTTGGTCTTTTGTCTGACTCTTTAATTTAGGTTCCCTGCTCTGCATGGCCGGACCCCCCCAACGGGCTTTCCCAGCCAAGAGGCGGGGAACTTTGCTTTTAATATCCTTTCGTCCCCAGACAAAAAAGGCACCAGGATTTATGTTTTTTTGTCTACCCAAATGATTAGAAATTTAGATCTTCCCGGGGGCCCATTATCCACTGTTTATCTTTTTCTGTTTGGGGTGAAATTATGACCCGTCTGTGCCTGTTTTATATTTTTCGCCAGGGTTTTCAATGGCTCCCTGGCGAGGAAAGGACCTTCATTCCCGGGGCCCGGGAAGGCCATTCCCCGCCAAGGGGGGCTTGATCCCCTGATTTGTTTCCCTGTGGTGCCCAGCTTTTAGGGGGCACCTGTGTCCCCCTCTGGGATTTGGTTTTCCCTTAAACTGTTGTAATTGTGCCAAAATTTAAATCCCCCGACCCTTTGGGTTGGGCAGTTAACACCACATCCTTTAATTTGAATTCCCAATTTTTTGGGAAACATTGGTGGGGGGTTTTTTTTGCGGGGTTTTGGGGGTCATTGGGGTTGGGGACTTCAATGAGGGGCAAAAGAATGTCAAAAAGGTTTAGGGGGCCAAGTAAAAACCCCCCTGGTTTAAGAGATCTATTCTGTGCACTGGGGGACAATGACTTTCTGGGTTTTTCCTTTTCAACCCAGTAGCACCTTTGAATGATCTGAAACATCTTCCTCAGGGGAATATGAAGGAGAAATTAAGATTGTTCAACGTAAACTTGCTCCCGGCGTTGGCTTTAATTGGGGTCAGTTTGGGGGAGGGGGAGGAGGTTCAATGGATTTTATAAGGGTGGGGTAGCAGATTTTGGGGGATAGGGGGTTTTTTTTTTCGTTTTTTTCTTTTTCTTTGGTTTGGGGCCCGCTCTACCTTTACTGCAATCTAGCAAAATTTTCCTTTTCTTTCTGTGTTTTGACCTCAGCAGCCAGCAGCTGTTGCTTCCCCCCTTCGGTCCCTTTTTTTACCAACCCATCTATCAAACATGTCTAAACCCCGGGCCTTTGTTACACCTATGCCCTCTCCACCCTCTGTTTATTCCATTTTTTTTTCTTAAAACTAACCCCGGGTTTTTTTTTTCAATTAATTTTTTGGTGAACCCCCTTTGGGGCCCAGTGGCTCTTTTCGGAACTTTCAAAAATAATCCTTTAACAGGGCGTTTGATTTCCCAAAAGTCTCTTTTGGGAAAAATTAAAATAATAAAGATTTTATTTATATCCTTTTTTATTTAAAATCTCAAGTGCTACAAAATAAGAAAAAATTAACAAACAAAAAAAAACTATAGAAATAATTTAACAAAAAGCCTTTCAAAAGATAAGTTTTTTGGTTTGTTTGGGCATCGATTGACTGTGGGGGTTTTCAAGTAGTGGGAGGGAATTCACAGCCTCGGGACCCGATAGAAAAGGCCTATCTCCCATACTGCTAAGTTTAGTTCTGGGAACTTGAAGAGTGTTAGCATGCACAGAGCGAAGGGTGCATTTGGAAGTACTGAGGGATAAGGAGTTCCTGTAAATACAGGGAGCAGATCCATAGATGCACTGATGGGTAAGGAGGGAACCTTGTACTCAATTCTAAGTGGTACAGGGAGCCAATGAAGGAGTTTTCAAGATAGCAGTGATGGGTTATGCTTGCACCCTCATCAGGATCCTGGCAGCTGTTCTGAATGTACTGAGTCTCTGGATACTCTTGCCAGGAATCCCAATGAGGAGCGCGTACAGTAATCCAGCCTGGACGAGACAAAGGCATGGACAAGCCTCTCTGCATCTGCCAGGGTAATTGTTGGACGGAGTTTAGCAATGTTCCTGAGATGGTGAAAAGATGACTTACAGAGATGTTTAATGTGGGTGTCAAAATTTAGTTGAGAATCCATTTTAACACCCAAGTTTGTACAAATGTAGAAAGAAGGCATCTTTTTCCAGAAAAAGTGATACTGGTGATGGTAGTGGAACGAGCTGGTGGGTGTGCCAACTAAAATGGCTTCTGTTTTAGATCTGTTTAGCTGAAGGAAGTTGAGCCTCATCCATGCCTCTATTTCCTCCAAACAAATAGTCAGTGTAGATGTTGGCAGAGGAGTAGTAGAGGAGGTGGGAGTAGTCCTAAGATAAAGCGGAGTGTCATCGGCCTAAAATGAAAAGAAAGACCATGTCTGCTAATGACACTCAAGGGGAGCATATAAATGATGAAAAGGATGGGGCCTAACACAGAGCCCTGTGGAACACCACAGGTAACATTATGGGTGTGGATTTTGCGCTGCCAAGTGCGACATACTCAGTTCCTACCGGTCAAATAAGATGTAAACCAATTTTGAACAGTTCCTGAAAGTCCAAGGGGTATGTGCAGACGGTGAAGAAGAATATTATGATCAATTGTATCAAAAGCAGCTGTCAGGTCAAGGAGAATGAGTAAAGAAGGAGAACCAGTATCTGCTGACATCAGAAGGTCATTTGTGACCCTGACCAGGGCTGTTTCGGTGCTATGCCAGGCGAAACCAGACTGAAACTTTTCAAACAGATTATTAAGTTTGAGATGATCACGAAGTTGTACTGCAACTATTTTTCCAGAACTTTAGAAAGAAATGGAAGATTAGAGAGTGGTCTATAGTTAGACAGAACTTCAGGATCCAGGGTGGGTTTTTTTAGTAGAGGTCTGATGACAGCAGTTTTTAGTGCTGAAGGAATATGACCAACCAAAAGGGATTGTTTATAATCCTGGTGATAAGTGTAGAAATAGCAGAAATGTTGGCCTTCAGCAAGGCTGAGGGAAAAGGGTCCAGGGAACTGGTAGAGGGTTTCATTTTCTGATGACGTCCTCCACCTCTTCCCGTGTGGCAACAGAGAAAGAGCAAAGGGCTGGACAGTCTCAGGCAGCGGGTCGACAGTTGAGGATAATAGAAATCCATGGTAGAGAGGTTTAAGCGAATGTTATAAACCTTTGTCTGAAAAAATTGATATCAGATTACACCTCTCATCAGTGGCCTCGAATGAGCACATGAAGGAGGTTTAAGAAGATGATTTGATAGAAAAAGTTTTTAGATCCCTGGAGCTATTTGTAATGATGGTAGAATAGAATCTGGACCGTGCAACCTTCAAAGCTTGCATATGCCCTCCTATGTTCCCTATAGGCCTGTTTGTGAACAGTCAACCCAGAGCCGCCTTTCATTTTTCGCGAGCTGCAGGTGTACCATGGTGCTGAGCACGAAAATAAGACGGACCTAGACGTTAAAGGGTGTGGAAAGTCAAGAGACTGCTCAGAGACTGGTTCTAGAGATCCACGAGGTCAGCAACAGAGCTGGAACTGGTAAGATCAGTAGAAAGAAGTTTAAGGTCCAGGGCCAAGGCATCCACATTGATATTCTTCGAATTTCTAAAATGAATCTGCCGTTTTGATTTGGAACGAGAGGAGAAAAAGGGTAGCTCCATTGACACTACTTTGTGGTCTGAAATACCAAGATCATAAACCTGTAAATTACTAATTAAAGCAGAGTTTGAAATAACCAAGTCAAGTGTATGACCCTAGAGTGTGTGGGGACATCAACATATTGTTGTAAGTTGAGGAATCTAACAATTCAGAAAATCAACAGTGAGATAACCTTTAGGATTATCAACATGAATATTTATATCTCCCAGGATTATGATGTTGGCAGAGGTGGCACACAGTGTATGCGAGAAGATCAATCATTTCCGAATAAAAGCAGAGTTGGGTTTAGGAGGTCGATAGATAAGAAGAACAGTCATGGGAAAAGGGGCTTGCATTTAAATGCAAGACACTCTGCAGGAACATGTTACAGGTAATGAAATATGGGACACCCCCATTTCCTGACGATAGATGATGGCTAAACCACCACCACGCCCAGTGCTGTGAGCTGCTTCCAAATAACTGTAGCCAGATGAACACACTTCATTTAAGGCAGAGTAAGCCTTTGACTGGTTCAAGGTTTCTGTCAGACACATGAAGTCAAGTCCTTTCTCCCTGATGTGTTCTTCAATCAGTGTGGATTTATTGCTGATGGATTGAGAATTAAACAATTCAAATTTGACCAGAGATTGTGGAGTAAATCTCAGTACAGGTCTCAAAACATTAAAGTCCACTCCACGCAGCTTGGAATCCGCTCCACAAAATAAATCCAGCCAGGATGTGAGGATCTCGAGTATTTCTCACAGTGGCTCGGGTGTTTTCCACGCTAGAGTGCAGAGATCTCGTGATACTTCTAATGTTGATAGTGGTAGAAACAACGGTGCTCTGATGACGTATCCCACGTGCGACAGGTGACCAAAAAGATGGAATGCTGGTAGCAGAGCACTTTTGCTGTTTATTGAAAATGAACTTCCGACTAGAGCCTCTATGAATGTAACGAGGACGGCGAAGAAGTCCAACTTCAATGATGTGGATGTTAATTCCAGGAGTGGTTACAGGATTTAGTCGGCGAGTTGTAAACTGAAATAGCTGAGCACCATTCCAACCGAAGAGGGAGAAAAGGATGCCATCCAGATAGTGCCGCAAAATCCACAACAAACAGTAAAGCAGTATATTTTGTGATAGGACCTTTTCTTTGGTGGCGCTGAGGCTCAGGAATTCTCTTCCCGACTACCTGAGAGTCCCACAGTCGACTGATGCTTTCAAACGAAACCTAAAACCTTATCTTTTTAAAAAGGCATTTTGTTAAATTATTTCTATAGATTATCTTGTTTGTTAATTTATTCTTATTTTGTAGCACTTTGAGATTGTTAAATATAAAGCACATTATAAATAAAATGTATTATTATTAGTAATATTATTATTATTATTATTTTATTATCAACTTTTTAGTTTGTACTTAAAGTATCAAATAGCCTATAGCCACGCAACTATTTTGCCCTACTTGTAGAGGAAAGTCATTTCGTCCAGTTAATGTTTAAACAATATCTTTATTTTAAATTATCACAAGTACTCTGCATACAGTATACGTTTTGCTCAGTGTAGTCTAAGACAACATACATTCATTCTAAAGTGAAATGTCAGTTAGACATCCTGGCATTTTAAAATAACAGAATGCATGTATCATTTTACATATAAGGACAAAGTGATTTTGCACAAGTACACAAGTTCCAAACTCTTTAACTCAGTAAACTTTAAAAGTTAGTAAAAGAGTTGTGGCAGTTTAGCTATTTGTTACCATTAGTGTCAGCTGGAACCCTTAAAGCAATGAGTTGTTGCGATTTTTCTGATTTAAAAGATTAATCAACTGACCTAAAATGCTGCAGCGCCAAGGATCAGATTTTGAAACATTCCCTTTTTTCCCAGCACATTAAAATTTATAGTTATGCCCCGTATTTTATAGATCATGTATCCATCTACCTTAAAAAAAATGAATCACGAAAGGAAAACTTTTCAGTACATTCCTTTAAACAAATTTTTAGAAGACTATTTTATTATTCGGGAAACGTTTAAAGGGAAAACAAAAGTGAAATGGAAAAAATATATTTTTGTTTTTTTCCAATGGCAGATATATTTATGAGAACAGGTGTTAATACAATTTGGGTTTAATCTTATATCAAGTTGCCTTTAAGGGTTTCAATTGACTTGAATAAAAAAGAAAGATTTTGCTGTTTGGTCATGCGTGCAATTTTTTTTTTTTCTGGTGGTCAGGCATTGACCAAGGCTTAGTTTATTTGGGCAGGATTTAAAATTTTTTCAAGTGCCAGAGCAGGAAAAGGGGGTCCCGCCACACTACATTGGTGGATCTGTTGCAAATTTTAGTAGGAGAGAAATTTTTGCAGATATTGGACTATCAAACTTTCCCAGTCAGAAACACTTTAAAAAAAAAGAACATGCATTTTTTCTGGACAGAAATGACGAAGGGTTTTTTCTGTGAAAATTCAGTTGATTCTCTTCCGAATTCCAATGTACAGTACATGTTGTCCAAAGAAATACGTTTTTGTAGACCGGGGAGTTCACTGATTGACATCACAAAATTTTATTCATTAATCAAAAAAATTTCCCCCCTTTATGTAGTCTGACTTAATGGTTCTTTTTTTTTTCCATTAAGAAATGTCGCAAAAAGAAAAAAACCCTTTACTGTAGAAAAAGCCTTCCTGGGGGCCACCAATCAGTCAGTTGAGAAATGTGTAGGCTGAGGAGAAGATTTTAATGTGAAAGAGTTCAAAAAGCCCGGGCCAAACTGTTCAGCGCCTTAAATGGCCTTTTTATAACTTAAATTTTAAACAATTTAACTTAATCCTGATATTTGATTTTCAATTTTCCCCTAATAACACTCTGGGGCTCTAAAATCGGTACTGCCCCTCCTTTTCTGTTTTTTTCCCGTTTTTTTGTGGTGGTGGCCTGTACCCCCCAAAAGCTTCATGATGCCCCAAAATGATGGCGTTAAAAGGCAGAAGTCTACATGATCATCATTCAGGTCCTTCTGGAGAACCCAAACCAAGCAGGACTGTTTCTTTTTGTTAGGTAGAATGCCCAGGGGGGACTGGGGGTCCGGTCTAACCCACAGTTTTTTTATTTTTTTTTTCCCCCCGTCGGGTTTTTTTTTTTTTTTTCTGCCCCCCCGCCATTGGGACCTTACTCTTATTCTTTTTAATTAATGTTGATTTTTTTGATTTCTTATTGTGTCTTTTTTTTTCTATTATTATTTCTATTTTTTTGAAAAGCATTTGAGCACTTTTTATAAAAATTTTATATAAAAAATGTTGTTGTTCCCCGAAATATCATGTCAGACAATGAAATTATGAGGGACCCTTTTTGAACTGATATTTCATTACACTTTTCGGGTTTCCCCCCAGAATTGCCCCAAAAATGGCTCCCCGGTCCTCACAAGAAAAAAGGATATCACGCTTAAGCAGATTTAGTTAAATATTTTTGAAAATCATATATATGATTGCATGCGTGACTTTATGGGGGTTTAATGCCGAATGTTGTTTTGTTTTTCTTTTCTTTGGATTTGACACTTGCAGATGTCCCAAAGGGAAAACTCAAGCCGATTTAATTAATTTTAGGACATAACAGTGCAGATATCTAAATTTTACCGATAAAAGTTTCTGGTTTCAGAGTACTTTAATAATGCAATTTTTAAATTTTTATTTTCGGGGCAAACTCTAAAACCAGCAGTGGATGGTGGAGCTTTGGGGGCCCTGTATGTGAGGAAAAAACAAACATCTTTTTTTCGTGGCCGGGTTTCTGTGTTTGTTTCTGTTTTGATTTCAATCTTCTATAGGGAAAAGGCGAAAAACACCATTGGTTTTGTTCAAAGGAAAATTGACTTATTTTTCCCTACATACATTTTCATTAAAAGGGCTTTCACTTCCCAGACTTTTTTTACACACTGCCTGTAAAAAGTTTTCACAACCCTCTTAGACACAAAAGGTTTTTCTCCTTCTCATACCCATTAAACTTTTTTACACACTATTAACTACCCTGAACACACCAGGGTATTTTTTTTACAAATTAGATTGGTTAAAAATAAATATTGGCAAATTTTACTTTTTATTTGAATCTTTTAAGAGAATGCAAATTGTTAAATGCAGGAACTAAGGAATTGTTTTGAAGATTGGGTTTTGGGTTACTTTCCCCCCGAACTTGAAGAAAGGAACCCTTTTGTCATGACAAAATGAATATTTTTTTTAAATTTTAAAAATTACATGTGGTTTTCTTTCTTTTTTATTTTGATGATATATTGACATCAACCCGAACAAAATTTAAAAATAAGGAAAAGCTACAATCAAAAAGACTAGCCAAGTAGTCCATAACAAGAAGAACACAGAAACCCTACCTGTCCACTTTTTAAGATAATGGATTTTGAACGGGTTTGGTCATTTCATCCAAGACCCCTTTTTTTCACTTTTTTTTGACAGTTTAGGCAATTTTTGTCAACATGGTGTTCTTATTCTATTTTAAGTGAAAGTCAACATTGGTGCTACTTTTTAAACTTAGTACTGAATGCTGCACATGTTTATTGGGTTTCCCTTGTTTTGTGTTTATCTGAAATAATGAAAGACTAACAATTAAAAAAAATGTTAAAAAAAAAGAAAAAATGTTTTTTGGGAAAGTTTCAAATGAAAAAACATTTTTGTTTAAATGAATCTGTCAGTAAATATTGCAATATAATGTCCTTATCAATGCTATAGTGACACTATAAAATGGTATTCACAGCTTGACCAATGTAAAAATACAATACAGAACTATAGAAAATACATTTTCTCATGTAATTTTACAGTAAAAATTTCCTTGTAATTTTACAGTAAAATGCTGGACATTTGCAGACACTTGATGTACTGTTACAGTATGCTGAGTTAACATTACAGTATTACACTGTAATTTCATAATACAGTGTGATACTGTAATATAATTGTACAATACTGTATTATGAAATTACAGTGTAATACTGTAAATGTTAACTAGAGCAGCTTCACTGTAACAGTACAGTAAGTCTGGAAACAGTAGTTATAGGCAGGACATACTGTCAAAATCGCAATAGAGCGTCAATCAAATGATTAATGACTTTAAGCCCCGCCCCATGACGTCCACGGAAGTCCCACCCCACAATGCCTTGAACCCTCCCTTGCACCTGATTGGTCCAAACGTCACGGGCCGTTTGATGGATGTATGTCCCTCGTGAACCCGTCCCTGGCACCTGATTGGCTCAGTAAAACTGTGCAGAGGCAGTTTGGTGGATGTCTGCCCCCTACTTGAACTCACCACCATCCCACTCTCTCGAAAGACAAGCCTGGGCATGTTACAGCCTTTACCTCGACAAGCTCAGACATGCCCAGGGTCTGCCTTGGCCCCCCGCCCTTTCCCAGCACAAGGCAAGACATGTCCAAAGTCGTCCTGCACCAGTCTGAGTACGTTCCTATCTGTACCCTGCGGCCTGATGGGCCTGCCTCGGCCCCTGGGGTGAGGCAGCACCTGACGCTCGCCTCCCCACACTTCCAGACCTCTCCTGAGGACGTGTGCTCCCTGCGAAAGCCTTAAAAAGCGAAGCATTTGTTCTATCTATGATTTTAAGATGAACACGAGATTAAAATATCTCATCTTTGCTTTATGACTTGCGGCTCCAGGCTTTTTTCCATCTCACAAACAGATGACAAACTGTCAGAGCTCAGCACGGTTTTAGCCAGCCAGTGCATTGCACCCTGTTTCAGGCCCTCGGTCAGGCCAGTAGCGGCCGGTCTCCACACTTCCCAGCCACTTCTGAAAGGGGCTGTATAATAGAAGCATTTTCTTCGGTTCTATCTATTATTTTAATATGAACACGCCATTAAAATATCTATCTCATCTTTGCTGTATCACTTACAGGTCCATCCTTTTCCATCTCACAGAAATTCCTCGACCAACATTGAATCAGGATTCCCAGTGACAGACTCTGCAGTAAAAACATTCTTAGCAATGAAGCAGGTTTCACAGTTGTGTGCTTCGAGCACCCAGCCCGTGCTGGGTGAGTCTCTGAGAGCTCGCCTGTTTGTCAACAGCTGTGTGTAACTCCCTACCCCACATACGTCAGCGGGCTTGAGACCCGCGCAGACCCTCTGTCCATGACGGATGGATCTTTTAAAGTTAGGATTTTAAAGATTAGCTTGTAAAGCTTGGGATAACTACTAGTTCAGGCCTTTAAAATCACACCTAGTTAAATAATATACAGTAGTTCCCTTTTAAATCATGTTTGAGATGTCTAAAAAATCTAGCCTGGGCTGTATAATTTGTAATTATATTAATTAATATAATTATAATTTGTATAAAAATCGATCTAAAAAGCCCTTTTCTATTCAAACTCACCCTACATTTTTTAAATACAGGTATCTTCAGCTGACCCTAAGGAAACATCTTTTCAAGTAATCGGCCGCATGGATCAGGAGGGGTGATGGTTCTAGCAGGAGCCGATTTCAATTCAGCTGTGTAAATTGGTGGCTGATACCAAAATGATCACATATACACTGTGTGCACAATTATTAGGCAAGTGAGTATTTGACCATATCATCATTTTAATGCTATATTCCAACTCCAAGCTGTATTAACTGAATGCTTATTGGATTTAAGCACGTCAGGTGATGTGTATTTGTGTAATGAGGGGGTGTGGCCTAAGGAGATCAACACCCATATCAAGGTGTGCAGAATTATTAGGCAGCTAGTTTTCTCGGGCAAATGGGCCAAAAAGAGATTTAACTGACTCTGAAAAGTCAAAAAGTAAAAAGTCTTCAGAGGATGCAGCACTTTTGGAATTGCTAAGATATTTGGCTTGTGATCACAGAACCATCAAACATTTTGTTGCAAATAGTCAACAGGGTCGCAAGAAACGTGTTGAGAACAAAAGACGCAAATTAGCTGCCAAAGATTTGAGAAGAATCAAACGTGAAGCTACCAGGAACCCATTATCCTCCAGTACTTTCTATTCCAGAGCTGCAACCTACCTGGAGTGCTCAGAAGTACAAGGTGTTCAGCGCCTCAAAGACATGGCTAAGGTAAGGAGGGCTGAAACCCAACCACCACTGAACAAGAAAACATAATTTGAAACGCTCAAAACTGGGCCAAGAAATATCTGAAGACAGATTTTTTCAAAGGTTTTATGGACCGATGAGATGAGAGTGACTCTTGATGGACCAGATGGATGGACCTGTGGATCAGTAATGGGCCAAGAGCTCCACTCCAACGTGGAGGTGGTACTGGTATGAGCTGGTATTTAAGATGAGCTAGTTGGACCTTTTGTACTGAAGATGAATCCAAAATCAACTCCCAAACCTACTGCCAGTTTTTCAAGACACTTTCTTCAAACAGTGATACAGGAAAAGACCATGATTTTTATGCAGGCCAATGCTCCATCACTTGCATCGAAGTTCTCACTGCGTGCCAGCCAGTAAAGGCCTTAAAGATGAAGGAATAATGACATGGCCCCTTCCTCATCTGACCTAAACCCCTATCGAGAACTTGTGGGCACTTCTAAACGCTAGATTTACGGGGAGAAAAACAATACACCTCTTGAAGAGGTCTGGGAGGCTGTAGTCACTGCTCCACAAAAGCTGATCGTCAACAGATCAAGAACTGACAGACCTCCATGAATGGAAAGGCTTAGACTGTTATTGGAAGAAGGTTATATTGGTCATTGATTGACTGATTTATTTTTTTTTGAAATGTCAGAGATGTTTATTTGTAAATTTTGAGGTGTTTGTTTATTATTCTCACTATAACAGATGAAAATAAACAAGTGAGATGGGAAAATTTTCATTTTCCTTTAGTTGCATAATAAATCTGCACACCAATAGTTGCCTAATAATGTGCACATATGTATTCCCTGATGATGTTCACACTCACATTTTCTTGCGAAACATTCAGGTTTCAGGTTTATAACATTTTGGATTGACTGATAGCACTGTGTGTTTGTTCCATATTAAAATTAATCCTCAAAAATACAACTTGCCTAAAAATTCTGCACTCCCTGTACAGAGCTTAACCTTAGGGCTTATTTTCCTGGATTCAAACTCACCCCACATTTTAAATAATCAAGTACATGTATCTTCCATCTCACAGAAAATCTTCCAGCAGCAGGTGATTCAAGCTTTTCCATCTCACAGAAAATCCTCAAACAGCAGTTTCGGGAGAAAGACCAAGTGGCAGACCCAATCAGCTTACAGCCGACAGCCCATGCGAGCAGCCCCTGCTCTCTCTCTACACACAGAAAGTAAAGTCAGGTATGGGAGGACTCTGTGAGTTCACTGGCAAAACAAATGAGCCCACCCGTTTCGAGAGCATCCATCCCTGTCTGGCGAGCCTGAGCCATAACTGTATAGTCACAGGAATTTGTTAGATTAGGTCATGTACAAAGCTCCACTTGATTTATCACCTTAAAGACATGGAGCAGCCGTGTACAAACGATTGGGTCCTTTTCAACACCCTGCCTGTAAAAGCTCTCTTTCCCCTTCCAGGGCCCGCAGGTTTAATAGAGGCTCACCCAGGCTAATGAACAACATCCTGTACATGCAAGATGCCGCCCATGCCTGCTGCTAAAATATATAAACATGTTTGGTTACTCATTTTGTAAGTATAATATAATGAAGTTATTTTAAAAGTAAAAACCACACCCCACAAGAGAGACTGATTCCAGGGGTGTTTTGGATTTGCTGCAGTCAGTGATTTTTAAATTTGCTTAGCTCATTTCTATCACCAGAGCCTTTTGATAAAGAAAACTCTGTAATTACACTTGTGCTTTAAATGGAGATTTATAAGAAAGCATAGGAGTATTTTGAACGTTGGTTTAACTAGGGGCCCTTTTAAAACACCCTTGGCAGTTCACAAACGCGGTTTTTTTCAACTGTTTCCAAAAGCACATAGCCCCTCAGCGCCAAGAACTTCTTAGAAAAATTATTTTATCATTGTAAGCATTAAATGCAATATAACTATTCTTCATGCAGACTATTCTAGAGGATCACGGAAAAACCCCTATTCATAACTTTTTCGCAAAACGAGCAAAAAAGGTTTAACCTTAATATTTA
This sequence comes from Polypterus senegalus, assembly GCF_016835505.1. Classification (NCBI taxonomy): domain Eukaryota; kingdom Metazoa; phylum Chordata; class Cladistia; order Polypteriformes; family Polypteridae; genus Polypterus; species Polypterus senegalus. The sequence continues at coordinate 508,048 of NC_053156.1, read as the reverse complement.
AATTCCGTGATTCTTCGCGTTCCGCGAGCCCCGTGGCGCTGAGGTGAGTGCTCGTAAAGCGAGCAATATAAGATGCAGATTTTTTTTTCTATCTAGGTGCACGACGATTAATGTACAAATTATAGGACTGAAGCAAACAGTAGTAGTTTTCATACCAAACGGTAATCCAATCAAGTAGTTTTTGTCCCCGGCCTGAAAATTAAACAGGGGCCTCCCTCGAGAATATTCAGAGGGCTTTAAATGGCAGGCTGGTGGCATTAACCTGACCTAAAGTAGTCTGAACACGCAGAAGGGCCCTTGAAATGCTTCATTAAGAAAGGGCCACTCTCTGAACGGACCCCTGTTTTAAAAGGCTTAGATAAATAACATTTTTGCTTTATAAACTCTCATGGACAGCCGGTTGGGAGACAGACTCCAGGAGTATCAGTAAAGTGTTTTAATTCTTTTCCCTAAACAATTATTTTAATACAGGATAGAAACCCCAAAAACCGGGTGATTTTAGACGGGAGAATATAATGGTTATTTTTTAAAAGTAACCAAACCGCACAAAGAGAGACAGATTCCACGTGTTGTTTGGATTTGTAGCAGTGATTTTAATTTTTGCTTAGCCCATTTCCCATCACCTAGGAGCCTTGACAGGACACTTGTGCATTAAACGGGGATTTTAAAAATGCACAGGAGGCCGAGGAGGTGTGCTGGTTTAACTATAGTCAGGGATGAAAGTGCTTTTCTTACCGTTCACTGAACTAAAATCACGTTTTAAAATCAGCAGCTTTAGCTCGTGCTAGTGACTCTAAATGGGAGCCAACAGCCACACGCTTGTATAGCTCACAAAATAGCAGAGCAATTACTCTTTCTGCTTAAATTAATGATCAGTATTCAGGTAATTTAATGAAACACCAAGCATTTTGTGAACAAAATACATGTTTAGTAGCCGAAAGACCGTTGTTTAACATGAAAATAAAGCATCTTTAGAAAATAAAGATCTAAAAACATCTTTTGTAAAGGTCCGATTTTAAAAACATTATAAGAAAATCCTTGTTTCCAAAAAGAGTTCTGCCCAATTTTCCAACAGTTTTCTTTTACCGATCTTTAAGCATCGTGCCTTCTGATACATCCACCCCAAAACAAGCATAGAACTTAATTTGTACTCATTTTAAAATGATAATAGCATAAGTCCCTAAAGGAACTGGAGACATCAAATACCTTCATCATCTTTTTTACCAGCCCAAGTCATTCAGATTCTGCTTACAAACAAAATGTACGATTATTTTTTTCTCAAATGGGCCAAATCTTTGCTCAATCATGAAAAATCAAATTTTATTCCCCCATGACACTTATTTGCATATTTTACTATACCTACTTAACTTTTTAAAACATTTATCTATCTCTATATTTATTTTTCTGTATCAGAAGGTGTTTGTCAATTTGTTTTGGGTTCAATAGGGTGTATTTTTCATATTTTCATTCTTGTTTTCTTTTTTTCACATCTTAGTCCCCTTTTGTTACTTTTCCCCGCCCCTTTGCGGGTCAACCCCGAGTTTGAGAACCACTGTGTAGGGTTTTATTGTAAACACCCGCATTTAAGTTTAGTTAGATTCCTTGTTTATTCAGCCATCCAGCGGGTTCCCTTTTTATAAATTATATTCAGTCTCACTTTATTTACTAAGCATTTAAAGATGATTAAAAGAGTTATCTGTTCAGGCTTTAATTTAAAACAGCATTTTCATCAACAGGTTATAACCACTTTATTCAGGGCTTTGTATAATACAAAGTTTAGAAATTTGTGAATGTTGGTAATAGCCTTCCATTTTACATCAGTTGTGAACCCCCGAAAATAAGAACGCTATAGAAATTTTAAAAAACCTGTACACAAGGTGATGATTAGGCTTTGAACATTAGGCCAATTAGGATGGAAAATGTTTATAGTGAATAGTTACATCATATCTATTATAGGTGTCAGCACAAGGATTATAATTTTACAAAAACTGTGAGGTTTATTCTTTCTTTAGGTAGTCCAAGTAACATAGGACGGCTGTCATTGAAAACTGCTTTTCCCTCTGTTTGTGAAAAAGCACCATTGGTTTTCAGTAGCATTCAGGGGAAGGGGACGAGTTTGAACTGTGATTCCAAGTTACACTCACATGCACACACACACATAGCGTCATTTTAGCATCACCAAATCCCAAAACCTTCAGGTCTTTGGAAGGAAACTGGAGCCCACTGTGGAAACCCAGCGGAAAACTCGAAACCCGGCAGGAACACAAGGGTCAAGACTCCCTAGACAGCAGCGTACTGCTTTGCCACCGGCGCATCCCCATGTGTAATTATTAACAATGTTTTTTATTTAAATGAAGTTAATGACTTATCTGTAAAATGTAACATACATACTTTAATGCACTTAAACGTGAAAGTGACATCGGTATAAATCTAAGGATTCTAAATGTGCAAAGACCTGGAATATCATAAATGTAATGTGTGGCTTTTGCTGCTGTCCGTTCAGAAGGAAGCCAAATAAACACGTGAGATTAACAACTGGGTCGGTTTTAACATGACGCGTAATGATGGTAAACTTTAATGAGAAAGTAAACTACGAGGCTAAATAGAATTTTGAGGTTAAAGCTGGAAATATCCGCTTTAATCACAAATAAACCTTTACACCGTGTTCTCATTTTTTTCTCGTAGCTCAAATACGCTACTGTGGAATATACAATGCTTGAATATCAAAGCACCACAAATGCATCATTTGTTTGCCGGCATTGTGCTTCACCACATCGAACCATTCAAACATTGCAGCAGGACATCGATCCGGAGGATCCACAAAGCGGCTTTCTGGCACATGTAGATAGTAAACAGAGACTGTGACGTCACATTCAGATATCTAGTGACCAAATTCAGTATTGTAACTTTGTGATTAGTATATGTGTAAGATTTGGCAATGTTACCTGTTTTCCTTTATGTTAATTTTATTGTCGACCACACACACTTGTATGTCGTCTATATCTGCAAATTAAACATTGCATTTGAAGTCTACTTTCAAGTGTTTTGATCGACACCCTCCAGCGAATGACAACTATTCCTGACAACCAGAAGCCCTTTAGTTGTTCCTCTCTTACAGTTCATGTCCGCACTCAACTCTATGTGTTTCTTAAGATCAAAAAGTGAATTTTGAACGCATCACTTGATTTTATGGCTGGGACAAAAGGCGACCCATTCACCAACGCTCGTTTTTGTGCCAACCACTTGTCAGGGGTGTATTTTCTGACCTTCTTGTATCCTCGATATCATTAATAAAGCCCAGCATTGCTACATTGGCGATGATATCTGCTGTTTAAATCACCACAGTTTGTTCCTTTCGCTTCTCCGTCACGTGAATGTTTTATATACGCAGAAATCAAAGACATCGATGTGCAAATAAATATTATGGGATAGTACCTCAATTTTGCATATACATCGTGAATAATTTATTACAATTATCGGACTTATATTGCCTATTTTCGGGCATGAAAATTGTTGGTAACATTGTAAGTTATCGATGTTTATTTATTGTTGGGTACAGATTTTTTCCATTTGAAATGCAGTGAGTTCAAGTAAAAAGTCTCAAACAAATAAAACACACAAGATACAGATAACCTATGTGAAAAATTCTACTTAAGCACAGTAACGAAGTTGTTTTACTTTTGTTACTTCCACCTCTGATCCATTGCATCATCGTTAACAAATTCTTTCTCTGTATTCTGTGGACATTTTTCCCTTCAAGGTTTTTCTGATAAGCCATTATTCTGCCATCTTAGGTATCAATTTGACTTTCGCTCCTGTTACACTGCACAACAATTATTTTTGAAAAGCTTGCTTCCTGAAAAGTTTTGATGATTGTGACAGGTACCTACTGGTTATGCACAAATATAGTTTTACTGCATCATAAACTCTGAGAAATAGACATTTATATGTTTACTGACAAACGTATTTAGTAACGTTTATGTTTCGCAAAAGCTATTAAATTCAACAGAATTAAAAGTGTTTTGCTCCTGATTTTCTTTTGTATTCAATGTCTGGTGCATCACATTGCAGTTTTGAACAGTAGTCAGCAAGCATTGACGGATTCCACTTGCCCTGTATCGTCTCTCCATCGTATAAATGTCCTGTTGTCACTGACAGCACGAGATTGTGGGAAAGAAGTCCAAGGTGAGTGGAGGAAATGAATCGTGAGTGACATGTTGCACTTCATTGTCTTGGTGTTTTAAAAAGTTTGTCTACCAGCTGAATGTAGATTGAGGCTCTGTAATTGCCGGAAAATTGTCAACAACATCTTTGAAGGCTTCCAGGAAATTTTTTCCTGCCCAACTAACAGATCTTCAAACCGCTTGTCACTCATAACATGTCTGATCTGGGAACAAAAATGCCCTCTTTGATTTTGGCATCGTTATTCTTGGAACATCTGTCTTAAATAACAAAAACCTTGCCTTCCTTGTTCAGTAGCTTTCACGAAATTCTTTGAGTCCCAGTTTTATGTAGAAGATGAGGCAAAAATATCTTTGCTGGGTCAACAAGCTGATTCATGTGCCTCTATTTTTCTGTCCTGGAACTAACTTTTACGAGTGGCCAGTTCTGCAGATAGTGCGACCTTTTGGCACAGATGTCCCATTCACAGATGAAGCAACAGTGCACGGAACCCGGGCCATGACCATAATTCGTCCAAAACTCTGGTCGTAACCGATTTGGTCGTGACCGAAGTATCCATAGGATTGTATGTAAATACAATTAATCTGTTCCAGACCGTACGAACTGTATGTAAATATATTTTCTTTTAAAGATTTTAAGCACAAAAATAGTTAATTTCATAGAATGCACAGTGTAATAGTAGAAATGTAAAACATTGAATAACACGGAGACAAACTCCCAAGCTCCTGCTCAGCCGCTCGCTGCCTGCTCTCCTGCACCAGCTTTGTCCTCCTGCTCCGCCTTCTCCTGCAACCTCCCGTCTTTCCTTTCTCTCCTTTCCTTTGCCGACTGGCACACTTATTTATGAAGTGGCGAGTAGTCGGGCTAATCAGCAGCTCCTGGGAACAATTATGGATGCAGACCGCTTCACCTGTGCACTTAGTAGAAACACCCACATCACAAACTCCTCAGGAACCACTTGACACATCACCACGCCTCCTGACTAAGCTCGTGAGTGCGGCGATTATTAAACTGGCCTTTTGACGAGAGCCGTGGACTCCGCTATAACACAGAGGAAGCTGGTTGAAGGGAGGTTACAGTTTTGAGGAGAGTCCGCTCTGATTCACCGGAAACAATGTACGGAGAGAGACTGAACACGTCAGAAATCATCGGCATACAAACCGAAGGAAACTGGCTTGTCACAACCGAGTGTGGTCGTGAACAGATGCAAAAGTTTGGTGAACTTTTGGTCGTAACCCGATTTGTATGTGTCCAGAGACGCTTCGTGAACCGAGGTTCCAGTGTACTTTGTGTAGCCGAGTGCGTCCAGTAATAGAGCAACAACTTTAAGATCTCCACAGATATTCTAGTTGTACCTGCTAAATGAACGTGTTCAGCAAGTTCATATACTCATACATTTTTCTTGTGTGCTGATAGCCAACAGCTATTGAAGAATAAACCTTGCATTGTGTAGCAGAAAGCTTTCAGGCTTAACATTGATGAATCAATAAAGAGATACCACTCTTCCAGGTTGTGATCAAACCCAGGCCGGAACAATCAATGTCACAACAAAAACAGGACTGTCGACATGTAAAAAATTTGGTTATATCGAAGGTTACCTCAAACACAGAAAATTTTCGACCTGGTGACAGCAAACACCATTCCTGCAGTCTCGAACCCAGCAGCTTGGCTTTGCGCTTGACAGACCAAAATCGTTCAGATGGGACTGTGTTATCAGATGTGAATAGCCGATGAGCATGGTTCAAAATCCAGGTCAATGTCACTGTCAGTACCCTGCATTGCAGTTTCTTCATCTGGATTCTCTAAGATCCATCTCTGGTGGTTTGAATTGAAAACTGTCGTCATGTGGCATGGGTCTCATTGCTGAAGGCAGATTAGGATATTCAACTGACTTCTTGTTTTTGGCGAGAAACCAGACACATTAGTCAAACAGAAGTAACAGTCCGTCACATGGTCTTTCTGTTCCGCCATATCATCGGAGCAACAAACGGCATCATCTTTCGCGCCTCTGAGCCAGGCTCTTAGACTGATAGCTACGTCGCAAAGCAAATGTGAGGTGCCCATTTCCGCCGAAAACAGATGATAAGCTTTCTGCACAAACAGTCATCCAACGTCCTCTGAGGCGCAAGTGTATTCCGCCACACAAATAGCAGAATGTATGCGGCTGTTACGACATAGACGAGACATATCGCATGACACCACAAAACGTCTATAGCATCAAACTTACTTACTTTTATATTGCTACTGATACTATACTGATACTATACATACACACATCTATATAAACAAAATGAGTAGGATCTGTGTATGCAAGCCACCTTTATGGAATGCTGAGACAGCATCAAGCTCATTCAGACCTGCCGCATGCCCAAGAACAGCTTCCTACCTGCCTGATTCCATGCCTGGACATACCCAGGCTGCGCAAACAGTTGTTAAGTCACTTATGGAAGGGAGAAAAATATTTGGACACAAATATGAAAAAATCATGACAAAACTGAAAATGAGTGTGATGGGTAAATTTTGATGTGATATTTGTGATCAGTACCTAAAATCTATAAGAAACACCCAACAGTGTTCAAGAAGAAAAACTTTGTTGTGCAGTGTTATTTTCCACCTGACTCTCAGTGAGTCTTCCGTCATCCAGTCCTGTCGGAAGACGTCACTCATTGCTGACACGACTGCCTAGCGATAATCATTGATTTGAATTGATTACATCCCACAAAGCAAGCTCAAAAGCTTTCCTGCTACTGCAGCTGAGGTTTTGTTCTAATCAAACGCTTAATTTTAATCATATAAGTGCTTCATTAAACACGATTTGCTTAGCTGGTGACAAACAGACAGGTAATGTTTATACTCCCCACATATACTGAGGATGAACTTGGCTTGGGGCCCTCTAGTGGCTCAATGGCCCCGGCTTCTGTAGAGTCTTCATAGATCAAGAAATGGCTCTGTATTTTGTACACAATTTTTATGATTTTCATCATTTGTAATAGTTCTAAATTATGTGTTTGCATCAGGACAACTGATTAAAAATTCAATTGCAATTAATTGCTTGAGTTCAAATTTATAATAAAAAGTCATTGTGTATTAATTGCAATTTGTCATATTTCCTCAAGAAATTAATATTTTCTGTAAAGCAGACATAACTCAGTGATTATTTTCAATACAAAACAGTTTTAATAATCAGTTGCCTATGTATATTAAATTACAGGTAAAATTCTGTTACAACGAATATCTTTACAACAAATTTTCATTACGATGAAGTATTTTTTATGGTCCTGAGTTTCCCATATGACACGAGTCTATAGAAATTCGTACTATGAAGTACATTCAGCAGATACTTACATTACAACGCCAGTTCACAAAGACATTGAAATCATCCAAAGAGGTTTTAGTTCTGTGGTGCAGCAGCTCAATTGTGTACAATGATCCCCAAACAGAAACACCAATTTTTTCTTTCTTTAAACTTTCCTCGTACTGTGATGTTTTTTTTTTTATTTTGCTGTTTTATTTCCGCGGTTTTCAGTGATACCTTTTGCTTATGCTATCAACATTTGAAAAACATACACTGGATTTTAACTCACCGTAACCCTCCTATAGAACGCAACATGAAAAATGATAACAGTTCATATTAGAAAAAAACTTTACATTTTTCAGCTCTGATTGTGGCAAAAAGAAAATAGACGACAAGGAATTAGAAATCGCCATATCGACACTGTCAACTTTCGAAAGACCGAGCAAAAAAGAAGAAAATCTCAGATTAAACGTATGAACTGCTGCATTTGAAGATGTCAAAAAGACGTTGTATGTAGCTTCAGTGAGGCTCGTTCAAGAAACATTCTATTAATGTGGCACTCATTCAAGAAAATGGAGGTTTCTAAACATTCTTGGGACCTCCCCAACTAGATATGCACGCAAGAGCGTCCCAAAGTCGCGATCTCCGCTGTGAAGACAGTTTATCAGTTGCCTGGGTAACAGCAGGTTCACAGGTATGCTGCGCCTATCCGCCAAAGTAAACAGAAAAATCTCAGCTGGGTGAAATAAAGGTTAGAGCAGGTACATTGTTAATGCAGATAACAGGATTACTTTGTCACTGACCTGGCCACGACCCTACCTGACCACTGTGTCTGTTTATAGCAGAGTGGCAGATCATACAATAAATAAGTATGATGTTCCTGTTTCAAGATGAGTAAAGCTGGTTTTGCTAAAGTACTGAGACTAAGCTTCATGTTTTGGGACTATAGCCGAACCCCAATCTTTAGGATTTGCTTCTGTGGCGCTTCACTGCACAGCAGTGACCACTGTTACCCTGCCCCAGCAGCGGACAAACAATCTTCCATAGACGCGCTTTATTTCTGATTAGGTCGCACTTCAGTATGTCAATGAAGAATATGAAGAAAAGGATGATTCGGCTTCTGATTGATAGCTGTACTGCCATAACATGCTTCCACATTTAAATAATGTTTACATTGAATTCTCCACCCAATTGCATCAGCAGTGCTTCAGCCATTGATTTGGGCATCATACGCACCCTGAAGTGTATTATGGCAAGGAAATGCGAGAAAAATTCTACAGCATAACTTGTAGGCGGAGATTAAAATTCATGCGAAAAGTATTGAAATGATTGCAAATGCCTGGACGCAAGTTAAAGAAAGCACTACTGTATAGTAACAAACAAGAATCTCATTACAACAAAATATTTTTAGGTACAGTTACCGCAGTTTTGTGTAACAGAAACAAATGAACAAACACTGAAACACTAATCAGTCAATGGCTTAAGTAGGATTTTATTTATTTTAATTTTGAGCCCCACAACAATAGCAAATTAGTCGCACTTTGATTAGGCTTATGTCAATAATTCTGTCTTCTAAAACGATATGAAAAGAAAATACAACATAATTGCGTTTCTGACTATTTATTTAGCCAGTTGCTTAGGCAGACAGTTTTTCCATCATTCATTCAGAGATGATATCCCAGAAACAAAACAAATGCTCACAAGCGACCAGTGCTGGAAATGTTACTAAATTAAATTACTACATTGCTCAATAAATATAAAATCATAATCTCCAGATCAGCGATTTCTTTTCTCACTTTTCTCATGGGGGAAAAACAGAGATGGGATTAAAGTTTTACATTTACTGAATCTGTTGCTGCTGATTTAACTGATCGGTTACTTAACTGCACTTCTCAGTTTGCTACCAGCGCTGCTTGACCTCACGATGGAGAGACCGTCACTTCTTATGACAGGTATCTCACATCCCAGTCTGAATGGTGAGATGCAATTTTTGTCTCTCAGCAGCCTCGGCCGAGTTCTGCAAGCTTAGTGCACAGAGCCCGTTTCTGAAAGGCCGAGCAGCATCCACAGATGGGTTGTCTGCAGTGTGTGAGTTGATTGAGATGATTTTGGTTAGGGTTAGTCTGTTCAGCTTCCGTTCGAAAGACCATGTAAAGAGGGTTTGAATGGACCTCTGATAAATGTCCTAATTCACAGGTTTGGCCAACAGAAAGCCGAGTGCAGGAGTCACCGTCAGAGGACTGGAGATGACAGACAGGTGGATTGAGGATTTTGTAATTTATTCAAAGCAACAAACAAGAAAGCACACTGTAAGTAAATCAAGAGAGCGGAATGCAAAGTCTCTCGGAACAGGAAACCCCTTGCACGAGGGCGTTATTTTACTAAACTTTCTTGTAATTATTATTATTATTTGACTGATGCGAGGCGACTTACAACATGTGAGACACATTGCTTACATTTCTTTTGTTTTTCACTATTAGCATAAGCAGGTGAGTGAAGTCCTCCTGGTTACACACTATCAGTGCCTATCAATCACAACATATCAAATCGTTTGAAATTCATTCTAAACACGTCTTGACAGGTTACCATTGCTAGTACCTTATAAACCTCTCTGAAAATATTTTTCTGGTGGACAAAAAATTCTGTTACTTTTACATAATAACAGTTTCAGGAATTAACAATTTAACAACAAAATAAAACGGGAACTTGAACATTTAAATATTTTGAAGTGTGCCCAAGATAAAGGGTTGATGCCCTGGTGAGATCTTTCCAACTAAGACAACATCTGAAGGTGGCACCAGTCTGAATTCTTTGTGGCCCAGAAGACTCTGGTTGGAGACTCGTCAGCACATCCAGTACAGCAATATGGCTTCTCGAGATTAATTCCTCCAAATTTTGTTGGTGTGTGTATGTGTAGCAAAGTGTATTCTGATTTTAATTTTTTTTTTTAGCTTTTAGTTACTAATTTCCCAAAAGCAAATGTTTGTGTGTGCTTAGTATCATAACAATGGAATTTTGAGTACAAATGATAATTAATGTGACTCCCCACAGACTGCAGGCACCCTCAGGAGATTGTGGATGCTGTACAGGTAAGTCTGCTCTCTCAAGCCTTTTCTAATTTTATTCTTTACGGCTTTTTAATTTTGGGAATTCCTCAATGTTAAATAAGTAATGTGCCCAGCACTACAACCCCTAACCCCGAGGTTCTTATAGAGTCTTTGTATGTTTTATTATCAGAAAAAATAAAACAAACTAAATTTGAAAAGAAGAATTTCTTCTTGTAGTGCACTGCCATATCATTTAATATAATTCAGCATGATGTACAACATGACCATATGGATACTTGAATTTTCATTTTTAATTTTACATTTTATTTATTTTGTATTAATAGTTTATGTTATTAGTAACGATTATTATTTAATAAGCATTCGAGAAGAGGTTTGTATGGCACCCTTTTTTTTGTTTTTTGGAAAGGTATGTTATTTATTTTTGTTATATTAAAATATATATTACTGTATATACACTCACCTAAAGGATTATTAGGAACACCACACTAATACGTGTTTTGACCCTTCGCCATCAGAACTGCCTTAATTCTACGTGGCATTGATTCAACAAGGTGCTGAAAGCATTCTTGAAATGTTGGCCCATATTGATAGGATAGCATCTTGCAGTTGATGGAGATTTGTGGATGCACATCCAGGGCACGAGCTCCCTGTTCCACCTCATCCCAAAGATGCTCTATTAGGTTGAGATCTGGTGACTGTGGGGCCATTTAGTACAGTGAACTCATTGTCATTTTCAAGAAACCAATTTGAAATGATTCGAGCTTTGTGACATGGTGCATTATCCTGCTGGAAGTAGCCATCAGAGGATGGGTACATGGTGGTCATGAAGGGATGGACATGGTCAGAAACAATGCTCAGGGTAGCCTGTGGCATTTACACGATGCTAATTGGAACTAAGGGGCCTAAAGTGTGCCAAGAACATCCCCACACCATTACACCACCACCACCACCAGCCTGCCGAGGTGGTATAAGCATGATGGATCCATGTTCTCATCTGTTTATGCCAAATTCTGCTCTACCATTTGAATGTCTCAACAGAATCAAGAGACTCATCAGACCAGGCCACATTTTTCCAGTCTTCAACTGTTCAATTTTGGTGAGCTCATGCAAATTGAGCCTTTTCATTTAGTGGAGATGAGGGTACCGGTGGGGTCTCTCTGCTGTTGTAGCCATCTGCCTCGGTTACTGCTGTGTTGGTTCCATGCTTTCTGCATACCTTCGAGTGTTTATGCGAGTGGTTATTTCAGTCAAAGTTGCTCTTCTATCAGCTTGAACTCGGCAGCCCATTCTCTTTGGACCTCTAGCATCATACAAGGCATTTTGCCCACAGGATTGCCACTACTAGATGCTTTTCCCTTTTCACACCATTCTTGTAAACCCTAGAAATGGTTGCGTGAAATCCCAGTAACTGAGCAGTTGCGTAAATAGTCAGACTGGCCGATCTGGCACCAGCAACCATGCCACACTCAAATTGCAGTCACCTCTTTCCATTCTGACATTCAGTTTGGAGTTCAGGAGATTGTCTTGACCAGGACCACCCCTAAATGCATTGAAGCTAACTGCCATGTGATTGGTTGATTAGATAATTGCTATAATGAGAAAGAACAGGGTGTTCCTAATAATCCTTTAGGTGAGTGTAGCTGAACATGATTAATGTGGAGGTTATGTATGTGTAAACAGTTCTATTCTGATGAACGTATAATAACTGTAAAAATTTTATATGTATTACACAGGTTATGAAAACAGAGCTGCGCCATGTTCTTTATTTTGTTTCTGGAAAGGAAAAAGGATATAAACTTCTGATTGTCCTCATGTGTTGATTTGTTTTGACACAAGCACTACATAGGATGGATTCCAGTGAGTTACATGTGCTATCTCAGGCTTAGTCAGGACAATTCGCGTACTTCTCCGTGTGAATTCCGTGCTCTCTGAAGAGAACTCACTGACAGATTTTGCCACATTCAATCAGTAATGGCTTTCATATTGATTGTCAAAAATAGTTCAGTTTGCTTACTTTCAAGACAGGAGTAACCTCACTCTAGTCCCAAAGGGTGCTCTCTTTTATGGACTGGTTTTGAACTTGCTACCTCTTTATTCTATTGTGAACTCAAGTGTTTCTCAAGACTGATCATCTGTGAAAACTACTTATACATTCATTACAGCAATATGGCTTCTATCCGGTGTGAACTCTAGTGTGTGCTCTGGAGAGATCCATTTCTGAAAACGTTTACCACATTCAGTACAGCAATATGGCTTCTTCCGTAGAATCTAGTATGTTTTGAAGACTGATCATTTGTGAAACGGTTTACTTACTTAGTCAGCAATATGGCTTCTCCGTGAACTCTAGGTTCTGAAGATTGCTCATATGTGAAAACTGTACTTCATTCACAGTACAGCAACAAGGCTCTCTCCGTGTGAACTCTACTGTGTTTTGAAGATACGCCCATCTCTGAAAGTGTTTCCCAGCATTCATTGCAGCATCTGCCTCTCGGTGTGAACTCTAGTGGCTCTGAAGACTGATCATTTGTGAAAACTTGCTTTACAATTCATTAACATAGAAGCTTCTCTCCTGTGTAACTCTAGTGGGTCATTCAAATTACTATACTGAAAACTGTTTACCACATTCATTACAGCAATCGCTTCTCCCGGTCTGAAGTCGTGTTCTCTGAAGACAGATCATTTGTGAAAACTTTACCACATTCAGAACAGCAATCGGCTTCTCCCGT
>NC_053156.1:436013-489277 GCF_016835505.1 Polypterus senegalus | reverse complement strand
TGGTTTCACAACATAGAAGTTAAGACTCATTAAATTTAACTCAACTTCAGTTTTTGCCCAATGCAACTCAATAGGAATTTCAAAAGTGAGTTTGAGATGTTGAATTGCACTTTGAAAACAGTGGGTAAACCATCCAAACAGTTCTTAACCATAAGGGTACTGGGGATTTCATCATTTAGAACTGCTTTTACCAGAGTATTTTGACTTTACACAGAGTTAGAGTTGAAGGTAACCTGAAATCACCATAACGCTGCTTCAGGGCCTGAAAATCACTTTGTGTACACATGTGTGACGCCTTGTTTTCCACCAGGAAACTGTTCAAAACAGTTCATTTCTGTAAAAAACTATGTCGCAGATGTGTTTCAAGTGGTTTCACAACATAGAAGTTAAGACTCATTGAGTTTCACTCAACTTCAGTTTTGTCCATTGCAAGTTAATGGGATTTCAAAAGGTGAGTTTAAGATGTTGAAGTGCACTTTGAAAACAGTTGGGAAACCATCCAAACAGTTCTTAACCATAAGGGTACTGGGGATTTCATCATTTAGAACTGCTTTTACCAGAGTATTTTGACTTTACACAGAGTTAGAGTTGAAGGTAACCTTATTTCACCATAACGCTTTCAGGGCCTGAAAATCACTTTGTGTACACATGTGTGACGCCTTGTTTTCCACCAGGAAACTGTTCAAAACAGTTCATTTCTGTAAAAAACTATGTCGCAGATGTGTTTCAAGTGGTTTCACAACATAGAAGTTAAGACTCATTGAGTTTCACTCAACTTCAGTTTTTGCCCAATGCAACTCAATAGGAATTTCAAAAGTGAGTTTGAGATGTTGAAGTGCACTTTGAAAACAGTTGGGAAACCATCCAAACAGTTCTTAACCATAAGGGTACTGGGGATTTCATCATTTAGAACTGCTTTTACCAGAGTATTTTGACTTTACACAGCGTTAGAGTTGAAGGTAACCTTATTTCACCATAACGCTTCAGGGCCTGAAATTCACTTTGTGTACACATGTGTGACGCCTTGTTTTCCACCAGGAAACTGTTCAAAACAGTTCATTTCTGTAAAAACTATGTCGCAGATGTGTTTCAAGTGGTTTCACAACATAGAAGTTAAGACTCATTGAGTTTCACTCAACTTCAGTTTTTGCCCAATGCAACTCAATAGGATTTCAAAAGTGAGTTTGAGATGTTGAAGTGCACTTTGAAAACAGTTGGGAAACCATCCAAACAGTTCTTAACCATAAGGGTACTGGGGATTTCATCATTTAGAACTGCTTTTACCAGAGTATTTTGACTTTACACAGAGTTAGAGTTGAAGGTAACCTTATTTCACCATAACGCTTTCAGGGCCTGAAAATCACTTTGTGTACACATGTGTGACGCCTTGTTTTCCACCAGGAAACTGTTCAAAACAGTTCATTTCTGTAAAAACTATGTCGCAGATGTGTTTCAAGTGGTTTCACAACATAGAAGTTAAGACTCATTGAGTTTCACTCAACTTCAGTTTTTGCCCAATGCAAGTCAATAGGATTTCAAAAGTGAGTTTGAGATGTTGAAGTGCACTTTGAAAACAGTTGGGAAACCATCCAAACAGTTCTTAACCATAAGGGTACTGGGGATTTCATCATTTAGAACTGCTTTTACCAGAGTATTTTGACTTTACACAGAGTTAGAGTTGAAGGTAACCTTATTTCACCATAACGCTTCAGGGCCTGAAAATCACTTTGTGTACACATGTGTGACGCTTGTTTTCCACCAGGAAACTGTTCAAAACAGTTCATTTCTGTAAAAACTATGTCGCAGATGTGTTTCAAGTGGTTTCACAACATAGAAGTTAAGACTCATTGAGTTTCACTCAACTTCAGTTTTGCCCAATGCAAGTCAATAGGATTTCAAAAGTGAGTTTGAGATGTTGAAGTGCACTTTGAAAACAGTTGGGAAACCATCCAAACAGTTCTTAACCATAAGGGTACTGGGGATTTCATCATTTAGAACTGCTTTTACCAGAGTATTTTGACTTTACACAGAGTTAGAGTTGAAGGTAACCTTATTTCACCATAACGCGCTTCAGGGCCTGAAATTCACTTTGTGTACACATGTGTGACGCCTTGTTTTCCACCAGGAAACTGTTCAAAACAGTTCATTTCTGTAAAAACTATGTCGCAGATGTGTTTCAAGTGGTTTCACAACATAGAAGTTAAGACTCATTGAGTTTCACTCAACTTCAGTTTTGCCCAATGCAAGTCAATAGGAATTTCAAAAGTGAGTTTGAGATGTTGAAGTGCACTTTGAAAACAGTTGGGAAACCATCCAAACAGTTCTTAACCATAAGGGTACTGGGGATTTCATCATTTAGAACTGCTTTTACCAGAGTATTTTGACTTTCCACAGAGTTAGAGTTGAAGGTAACCTTATTTCACCATAACGCTTTCAGGGCCTGAAAATCACTTTGTGTACACATGTGTGACGCCTTGTTTTCCACCAGGAAACTGTTCAAAACAGTTCATTTCTGTAAAAACTATGTCGCAGATGTGTTTCAAGTGGTTTCACAACATAGAAGTTAAGACTCATTGAGTTTCACTCAACTTCAGTTTTGCCCAATGCAAGTCAATGGGATTTCAAAAGTGAGTTTGAGATGTTGAAGTGCACTTTGAAAACAGTTGGGAAACCATCCAAACAGTTCTTAACCATAAGGGTACTGGGGATTTCATCATTTAGAACTGCTTTTACCAGAGTATTTTGACTTTACACAGCGTTAGAGTTGAAGGTAACCTTATTTCACCATAACGCTTTCAGGGCCTGAAATTCACTTTGTGTACACATGTGTGACGCCTTGTTTTCCACCAGGAAACTGTTCAAAACAGTTCATTTCTGTAAAAAACTATGTCGCAGATGTGTTTCAAGTGGTTTCACAACATAGAAGTTAAGACTCATTGAGTTTCACTCAACTTCAGTTTTTGCCCAATGCAACTCAATAGGAATTTCAAAAGTTGAGTTTGAGATGTTGAATTGCACTTTGAAAACAGTTGGGAAACCATCCAAACAGTTCTTAACCATAAGGGTACTGGGGATTTCATCATTTAGAACTGCTTTTACCAGAGTATTTTGACTTTACACAGAGTTAGAGTTGAAGGTAACCTTATTTCACCATAACGCTTCAGGGCCTGAAAATCACTTTGTGTACACATGTGTGACGCCTTGTTTTCCACCAGGAAACTGTTCAAAACAGTTCATTTCTGTAAAAACTATGTCGCAGATGTGTTTCAAGTGGTTTCACAACATAGAAGTTAAGACTCATTGAGTTTCACTCAACTTCAGTTTTGCCCAATGCAAGTCAATAGGATTTCAAAAGTGAGTTTGAGATGTTGAAGTGCACTTTGAAAACAGTTGGGAAACCATCCAAACAGTTCTTAACCATAAGGGTACTGGGGATTTCATCATTTAGAACTGCTTTTACCAGAGTATTTTGACTTTACACAGCGTTAGAGTTGAAGGTAACCTTATTTCACCATAACGCTTCAGGGCCTGAAATTCACTTTGTGTACACATGTGTGACGCCTTGTTTTCCACCAGGAAACTGTTCAAAACAGTTCATTTCTGTAAAAAACTATGTCGCAGATGTGTTTCAAGTGGTTTCACAACATAGAAGTTAAGACTCATTAAATTTAACTCAACTTCAGTTTTTGCCCAATGCAACTCAATAGGAATTTCAAAAGTGAGTTTGAGATGTTGAATTGCACTTTGAAAACAGTTGGGAAACCATCCAAACAGTTCTTAACCATAAGGGTACTGGGGATTTCATCATTTAGAACTGCTTTTACCAGAGTATTTTGACTTTACACAGCGTTAGAGTTGAAGGTAACCTTATTTCACCATAACGCTTTCAGGGCCTGAAAATCACTTTGTGTACACATGTGTGACGCCTTGTTTTCCACCAGGAAACTGTTCAAAACAGTTCATTTCTGTAAAAACTATGTCGCAGATGTGTTTCAAGTGGTTTCACAACATAGAAGTTAAGACTCATTGAGTTTCACTCAACTTCAGTTTTGCCCAATGCAAGTTAATGGGGATTTCAAAAGTGAGTTTGAGATGTTGAAGTGCACTTTGAAAAACAGTTGGGAAACCATCCAAACAGTTCTTAACCATAAGGGTACTGGGGATTTCATCATTTAGAACTGCTTTTACCAGAGTATTTTGACTTTACACAGCGTTAGAGTTGAAGGTAACCTTATTTCACCATAACGCTTTCAGGGCCTGAAAATCACTTTGTGTACACATGTGTGACGCTTGTTTTCCACCAGGAAACTGTTCAAAACAGTTCATTTCTGTAAAAAACTATGTCGCAGATGTGTTTCAAGTGGTTTCACAACATAGAAGTTAAGACTCATTAAATTTCACTCAACTTCAGTTTTGCCCAATGCAAGTTAATAGGAATTTCAAAAGTGAGTTTGAGATGTTGAAGTGCACTTTGAAAACAGTTGGGAAACCATCCAAACAGTTCTTAACCATAAGGGTACTGGGGATTTCATCATTTAGAACTGCTTTTACCAGAGTATTTTGACTTTACACAGCGTTAGAGTTGAAGGTAACCTTATTTCACCATAACGCGTTCAGGGCCTGAAATTCACTTTGTGTACACATGTGTGACGCCTTGTTTTCCACCAGGAAACTGTTCAAAACAGTTCATTTCTGTAAAAACTATGTCGCAGATGTGTTTCAAGTGGTTTCACAACATAGAAGTTAAGACTCATTAAATTTAACTCAACTTCAGTTTTTGCCCAATGCAACTCAATAGGAATTTCAAAAGTGAGTTTGAGATGTTGAATTGCACTTTGAAAACAGTTGGGAAACCATCCAAACAGTTCTTAACCATAAGGGTACTGGGGATTTCATCATTTAGAACTGCTTTTACCAGAGTATTTTGACTTTACACAGAGTTAGAGTTGAAGGTAACCTTATTTCACCATAACGCTTTCAGGGCCTGAAAATCACTTTGTGTACACATGTGTGACGCCTTGTTTTCCACCAGGAAACTGTTCAAAACAGTTCATTTCTGTAAAAAACTATGTCGCAGATGTGTTTCAAGTGGTTTCACAACATAGAAGTTAAGACTCATTGAGTTTCACTCAACTTCAGTTTTTGTCCAATGCAAGTTAATGGGATTTCAAAAGTGAGTTTGAGATGTTGAAGTGCACTTTGAAAACAGTTGGGAAACCATCCAAACAGTTCTTAACCATAAGGGTACTGGGGATTTCATCATTTAGAACTGCTTTTACCAGAGTATTTTGACTTTACACAGCGTTAGAGTTGAAGGTAACCTTATTTCACCATAACGCGCTTCAGGGCCTGAAATTCACTTTGTGTACACATGTGTGACGCCTTGTTTTCCACCAGGAAACTGTTCAAAACAGTTCATTTCTGTAAAAACTATGTCGCAGATGTGTTTCAAGTGGTTTCACAACATAGAAGTTAAGACTCATTGAGTTTAACTCAACTTCAGTTTTGCCCAATGCAACTCAATAGGAATTTCAAAAGTGAGTTTGAGATGTTGAATTGCACTTTGAAAACAGTTGGGAAACCATCCAAACAGTTCTTAACCATAAGGGTACTGGGGATTTCATCATTTAGAACTGCTTTTACCAGAGTATTTTGACTTTACACAGCGTTAGAGTTGAAGGTAACCTTATTTCACCATAACGCTTTCAGGGCCTGAAATTCACTTTGTGTACACATGTGTGACGCCTTGTTTTCCACCAGGAAACTGTTCAAAACAGTTCATTTCTGTAAAAACTATGTCGCAGATGTGTTTCAAGTGGTTTCACAACATAGAAGTTAAGACTCATTGAAATTTCACTCAACTTCAGTTTTGCCCAATGCAAGTCAATAGGATTTCAAAAGTGAGTTTGAGATGTTGAAGTGCACTTTGAAAAACAGTTGGGAAACCATCCAAACAGTTCTTAACCATAAGGGTACTGGGGATTTCATCATTTAGAACTGCTTTTACCAGAGTATTTTGACTTTACACAGCGTTAGAGTTGAAGGTAACCTTATTTCACCATAACGCGCTTCAGGGCCTGAAAATCACTTTGTGTACACATGTGTGACGCCTTGTTTTCCACCAGGAAACTGTTCAAAACAGTTCATTTCTGTAAAAACTATGTCGCAGATGTGTTTCAAGTGGTTTCACAACATAGAAGTTAAGACTCATTGAGTTTCACTCAACTTCAGTTTTTGCCCAATGCAAGTCAATGGGGATTTCAAAAGTGAGTTTGAGATGTTGAAGTGCACTTTGAAAACAGTTGGGAAACCCATCCAAACAGTTCTTAACCATAAGGGTACTGGGGATTTCATCATTTAGAACTGCTTTTACCAGAGTATTTTGACTTTACACAGCGTTAGAGTTGAAGGTAACCTTATTTCACCATAACGCGCTTCAGGGCCTGAAATTCACTTTGTGTACACATGTGTGACGCCTTGTTTTCCACCAGGAAACTGTTCAAAACAGTTCATTTCTGTAAAAACTATGTCGCAGATGTGTTTCAAGTGGTTTCACAACATAGAAGTTAAGACTCATTGAGTTTCACTCAACTTCAGTTTTGCCCAATGCAACTCAATAGGAATTTCAAACGTTGAGTTTGAGATGTTGAATTGCACTTTGAAAACAGTTGGGAAACCATCCAAACAGTTCTTAACCATAAGGGTACTGGGGATTTCATCATTTAGAACTGCTTTTACCAGAGTATTTTGACTTTACACAGCGTTAGAGTTGAAGGTAACCTTATTTCACCATAACGCTTTCAGGGCCTGAAAATTCACTTTGTGTACACATGTGTGACGCCTTGTTTTCCACCAGGAAACTGTTCAAAACAGTTCATTTCTGTAAAAACTATGTCGCAGATGTGTTTCAAGTGGTTTCACAACATAGAAGTTAAGACTCATTGAGTTTAACTCAACTTCAGTTTTGCCCAATGCAAGTTAATGGGATTTCAAAAGTGAGTTTGAGATGTTGAATTGCACTTTGAAAACAGTTGGGAAACCATCCAAACAGTTCTTAACCATAAGGGTACTGGGGATTTCATCATTTAGAACTGCTTTTACCAGAGTATTTTGACTTTACACAGCGTTAGAGTTGAAGGTAACCTTATTTCACCATAACGCTTCAGGGCCTGAAAATCACTTTGTGTACACATGTGTGACGCCTTGTTTTCCACCAGGAAACTGCTCAAAACAGTTCATTTCTGTAAAAAACTATGTCGCAGATGTGTTTCAAGTGGTTTCACAACATAGCAGTTAAGACTCATTGAGTTTAACTCAACTTCAGTTTTTGCCCAATGCAACTCAATAGGAATTTCAAAAGGTGAGTTTGAGATGTTGAAGTGCACTTTGAAAACAGTTGGGAAACCATCCAAACAGTTCTTAACCTTAAGGGTACTGGGGGTTTCATCATTTAGAACTGCTTTTACCAGAGTATTTTGACTTTACACAGCGTTAGAGTTGAAGGTAACCTTATTTCACCATAACGCTTCAGGGCCTGAAAATCACTTTGTGTACACATGTGTGACGCCTTGTTTTCCACCAGGAAACTGTTCAAAACAGTTCATTTCTGTAAAAAACTTTGTCGTAGATGTGTTTCAAGTGGTTTCACAACATAGAAGTTAAGACTCATTAAATTTAACTCAACTTCAGTTTTGCCCAATGCAACTCAATAGGAATTTCAAAAGTGAGTTTGAGATGTTGAATTGCACTTTGAGAAACAGTTGGGAAACCATCCAAACAGTTCTTAACCATAAGGGTACTGGGGATTTCATCATTTAGAACTGCTTTTACCAGAGTATTTTGACTTTCCACAGAGTTAGAGTTGAAGGTAACCTTATTTCACCATAACGCTTTCAGGGCCTGAAAATCACTTTGTGTACACATGTGTGACGCCTTGTTTTCCACCAGGAAACTGTTCAAAACAGTTCATTTCTGTAAAAACTATGTCACAGATTTGTTTCAAGTGGTTTCACAACATAGAAGTTAAGACTCATTGAGTTTCACTCAACTTCAGTTTTGTCCATTGCAAGTTAATGGGATTTCAAAAGTGAGTTTAAGATGTTGAAGTGCACTTTGAAAAACAGTTGGGAAACCATCCAAACAGTTCTTAACCATAAGGGTACTGGGGATTTCATCATTTAGAACTGCTTTTACCAGAGTATTTTGACTTTACACAGCGTTAGAGTTGAAGGTAACCTTATTTCACCATAACGCTTTCAGGGCCTGAAATTCACTTTGTGTACACATGTGTGACGCCTTGTTTTCCACCAGGAAACTGTTCAAAACAGTTCATTTCTGTAAAAACTATGTCGCAGATGTGTTTCAAGTGGTTTCACAACATAGAAGTTAAGACTCATTGAATTTAACTCAACTTCAGTTTTGCCCAATGCAACTCAATAGGAATTTCAAAAGTGAGTTTGAGATGTTGAAGTGCACTTTGAAAACAGTTGGGAAACCATCCAAACAGTTCTTAACCATAAGGGTACTGGGGATTTCATCATTTAGAACTGCTTTTACCAGAGTATTTTGACTTTACACAGCGTTAGAGTTGAAGGTAACCTTATTTCACCATAACGCTTCAGGGCCTGAAATTCACTTTGTGTACACATGTGTGACGCCTTGTTTTCCACCAGGAAACTGTTCAAAACAGTTCATTTCTGTAAAAACTATGTCGCAGATGTGTTTCAAGTGGTTTCACAACATAGAAGTTAAGACTCATTAAATTTAACTCAACTTCAGTTTTTGCCCAATGCAACTCAATAGGATTTCAAAAGTGAGTTTGAGATGTTGAATTGCACTTTGAAAAACAGTGGGGAAACCATCCAAACAGTTCTTAACCATAAGGGTACTGGGGATTTCATCATTTAGAACTGCTTTTACCAGAGTATTTTGACTTTACACAGAGTTAGAGTTGAAGGTAACCTTATTTCACCATAACGCTTTCAGGGCCTGAAAATCACTTTGTGTACACATGTGTGACGCCTTGTTTTCCACCAGGAAACTGTTCAAAACAGTTCATTTCTGAAAAAACTATGTCGCAGATGTGTTTCAAGTGGTTTCACAACATAGAAGTTAAGACTCATTGAGTTTCACTCAACTTCAGTTTTTGCCCAATGCAACTCAATAGGATTTCAAAAGTGAGTTTGAGATGTTGAAGTGCACTTTGAAAACAGTTGGGAAACCATCCAAACAGTTCTTAACCATAAGGGTACTGGGGATTTCATCATTTAGAACTGCTTTTACCAGAGTATTTTGACTTTACACAGCGTTAGAGTTGAAGGTAACCTTATTTCACCATAACGCATTTCAGGGCCTGAAATTCACTTTGTGTACACATGTGTGACGCCTTGTTTTCCACCAGGAAACTGTTCAAAACAGTTCATTTCTGTAAAAACTATGTCGCAGATGTGTTTCAAGTGGTTTCACAACATAGAAGTTAAGACTCATTAAATTTAACTCAACTTCAGTTTTGCCCAATGCAACTCAATAGGAATTTCAAAAGTGAGTTTGAGATGTTGAATTGCACTTTGAAAACAGTGGGAAACCATCCAAACAGTTCTTAACCATAAGGGTACTGGGGATTTCATCATTTAGAACTGCTTTTACCAGAGTATTTTGACTTTACACAGCGTTAGAGTTGAAGGTAACCTTATTTCACCATAACGCGCTTCAGGGCCTGAAATCACTTTGTGTACACATGTGTGACGCCTTGTTTTCCACCAGGAAACTGTTCAAAACAGTTCATTTCTGTAAAAACTATGTCGCAGATGTGTTTCAAGTGGTTTCACAACATAGCAGTTAAGACTCATTGAGTTTAACTCAACTTCAGTTTTTGCCCAATGCAACTCAATAGGAATTTCAAAAGTGAGTTTGAGATGTTGAAGTGCACTTTGAAAACAGTTGGGAAACCATCCAAACAGTTCTTAACCATAAGGGTACTGGGGATTTCATCATTTAGAACTGCTTTTACCAGAGTATTTTGACTTTCCACAGAGTTAGAGTTGAAGGTAACCTTATTTCACCATAACGCTTCAGGGCCTGAAAATCACTTTGTGTACACATGTGTGACGCCTTGTTTTCCACCAGGAAACTGTTCAAAACAGTTCATTTCTGTAAAAAACTATGTCGCTGATGTGTTTCAAGTGGTTTCATAACATAGAAGTTAAGACTCATTGAGTTTCACTCAACTTCAGTTTTTGCCCAATGCAAGTCAATAGGATTTCAAAAGTGAGTTTGAGATGTTGAAGTGCACTTTGAAAAACAGTTGGGAAACCATCCAAACAGTTCTTAACCATAAGGGTACTGGGGATTTCATCATTTAGAACTGCTTTTACCAGAGTATTTTGACTTTACACAGAGTTAGAGTTGAAGGTAACCTTATTTCACCATAACGCGCTTCAGGGCCTGAAAATCACTTTGTGTACACATGTGTGACGCCTTGTTTTCCACCAGGAAACTGTTCAAAACAGTTCATTTCTGTAAAAACTATGTCGCAGATGTGTTTCAAGTGGTTTCACAACATAGAAGTTAAGACTCATTAAATTTAACTCAACTTCAGTTTTTGCCCAATGCAACTCAATAGGAATTTCAAAAGTGAGTTTGAGATGTTGAAGTGCACTTTGAAAACAGTTGGGAAACCATCCAAACAGTTCTTAACCATAAGGGTACTGGGGATTTCATCATTTAGAACTGCTTTTACCAGAGTATTTTGACTTTACACAGCGTTAGAGTTGAAGGTAACCTTATTTCACCATAACGCTTTCAGGGCCTGAAATTCTCTTTGTGTACACATGTGTGACGCCTTGTTTTCCACCAGGAAACTGTTCAAAACAGTTCATTTCTGTAAAAACTATGTCGCAGATGTGTTTCAAGTGGTTTCACAACATAGAAGTTAAGACTCATTGAGTTTAACTCAACTTCAGTTTTTGCCCAATGCAACTCAATAGGATTTCAAAAGTGAGTTTGAGATGTTGAAGTGCACTTTGAAAACAGTTGGGAAACCATCCAAACAGTTCTTAACCATAAGGGTACTGGGGATTTCATCATTTAGAACTGCTTTTACCAGAGTATTTTGACTTTCCACAGAGTTAGAGTTGAAGGTAACCTTATTTCACCATAACGCTTTCAGGGCCTGAAAATCACTTTGTGTACACATGTGTGACGCCTTGTTTTCCACCAGGAAACTGTTCAAAACAGTTCATTTCTGTAAAAAACTATGTCGCAGATGTGTTTCAAGTGGTTTCACAACATAGAAGTTAAGACTCATTGAGTTTCACTCAACTTCAGTTTTGTCCATTGCAAGTTAATGGGGATTTCAAACAGTGAGTTTGAGATGTTGAAGTGCACTTTGAAAACAGTTGGGAAACCATCCAAACAGTTCTTAACCATAAGGGTACTGGGGATTTCATCATTTAGAACTGCTTTTACCAGAGTATTTTGACTTTACACAGCGTTAGAGTTGAAGGTAACCTTATTTCACCATAACGCTTTCAGGGCCTGAAATTCACTTTGTGTACACATGTGTGACGCCTTGTTTTCCACCAGGAAACTGTTCAAAACAGTTCATTTCTGTAAAAACTATGTCGCAGATGTGTTTCAAGTGGTTTCACAACATAGAAGTTAAGACTCATTAAGTTTAACTCAACTTCAGTTTTGCCCAATGCAACTCAATAGGAATTTCAAAAGGTGAGTTTGAGATGTTGAATTGCACTTTGAAAACAGTGGGGAAACCATCCAAACAGTTCTTAACCATAAGGGTACTGGGGATTTCATCATTTAGAACTGCTTTTACCAGAGTATTTTGACTTTACACAGAGTTAGAGTTGAAGGTAACCTTATTTCACCATAACGCTTTCAGGGCCTGAAATTCACTTTGTGTACACATGTGTGACGCCTTGTTTTCCACCAGGAAACTGTTCAAAACAGTTCATTTCTGTAAAAACTATGTCGCAGATGTGTTTCAAGTGGTTTCACAACATAGAAGTTAAGACTCATTGAGTTTCACTCAACTTCAGTTTTGCCCAATGCAACTCAATAGGATTTCAAAAGTTGAGTTTGAGATGTTGAATTGCACTTTGAAAACAGTTGGGAAACCATCCAAACAGTTCTTAACCATAAGGGTACTGGGGATTTCATCATTTAGAACTGCTTTTACCAGAGTATTTTGACTTTACACAGCGTTAGAGTTGAAGGTAACCTTATTTCACCATAACGCGTTTCAGGGCCTGAAAATCACTTTGTGTACACATGTGTGACGCCTTGTTTTCCACCAGGAAACTGTTCAAAACAGTTCATTTCTGTAAAAACTATGTCGCAGATGTGTTTCAAGTGGTTTCACAACATAGAAGTTAAGACTCATTAAGTTTAACTCAACTTCAGTTTTTGCCCAATGCAACTCAATAGGATTTCAAAAGTGAGTTTGAGATGTTGAAGTGCACTTTGAAAACAGTTGGGAAACCATCCAAACAGTTCTTAACCATAAGGGTACTGGGGATTTCATCATTTAGAACTGCTTTTACCAGAGTATTTTGACTTTACACAGCGTTAGAGTTGAAGGTAACCTTATTTCACCATAACGCGCTTCAGGGCCTGAAATTCACTTTGTGTACACATGTGTGACGCCTTGTTTTCCACCAGGAAACTGTTCAAAACAGTTCATTTCTGTAAAAACTATGTCGCAGATGTGTTTCAAGTGGTTTCACAACATAGCAGTTAAGACTCATTGAGTTTCACTCAACTTCAGTTTTGCCCAATGCAACTCAATAGGAATTTCAAAAGGTGAGTTTGAGATGTTGAATTGCACTTTGAAAAACAGTTGGGAAACCATCCAAACAGTTCTTAACCATAAGGGTACTGGGGATTTCATCATTTAGAACTGCTTTTACCAGAGTATTTTGACTTTACACAGCGTTAGAGTTGAAGGTAACCTTATTTCACCATAACGCGCTTCAGGGCCTGAAATTCACTTTGTGTACACATGTGTGACGCCTTGTTTTCCACCAGGAAACTGTTCAAAACAGTTCATTTCTGTAAAAACTATGTCGCAGATGTGTTTCAAGTGGTTTCACAACATAGAAGTTAAGACTCATTAAATTTAACTCAACTTCAGTTTTTGCCCAATGCAACTCAATAGGAATTTCAAAAGTGAGTTTGAGATGTTGAATTGCACTTTGAAAACAGTTGGGAAACCATCCAAACAGTTCTTAACCATAAGGGTACTGGGGATTTCATCATTTAGAACTGCTTTTACCAGAGTATTTTGACTTTACACAGAGTTAGAGTTGAAGGTAACCTTATTTCACCATAACGCTTCAGGGCCTGAAAATCACTTTGTGTACACATGTGTGACGCCTTGTTTTCCACCAGGAAACTGTTCAAAACAGTTCATTTCTGTAAAAACTATGTCGCAGATGTGTTTTAAGTGGTTTCAAAACATAGAAGTTAAGACTCAGTGAGTTTCACTCAACTTCAGTTTTTGCCCAATGCAAGTTAATGGGATTTCAAAAGTGAGTTTGAGATGTTGAAGTGCACTTTGAAAACAGTTGGGAAACCATCCAAACAGTTCTTAACCATAAGGGTACTGGGGATTTCATCATTTAGAACTGCTTTTACCAGAGTATTTTGACTTTACACAGCGTTAGAGTTGAAGGTAACCTTATTTCACCATAACGCGCTTCAGGGCCTGAAATTCACTTTGTGTACACATGTGTGACGCCTTGTTTTCCACCAGGAAACTGTTCAAAACAGTTCATTTCTGTAAAAACTATGTCGCAGATGTGTTTCAAGTGGTTTCACAACATAGAAGTTAAGACTCATTGAGTTTCACTCAACTTCAGTTTTTGCCCAATGCAACTCAATAGGATTTCAAAAGTGAGTTTGAGATGTTGAAGTGCACTTTGAAAACAGTTGGGAAACCGTCCAAACAGTTCTTAACCATAAGGGTACTGGGGATTTCATCATTTAGAACTGCTTTTACCAGAGTATTTTGACTTTACACAGCGTTAGAGTTGAAGGTAACCTTATTTCACCATAACGCGTTTCAGGGCCTGAAATTCTCTTGTGTACACATGTGTGACGCCTTGTTTTCCACCAGGAAACTGTTCAAAACAGTTCATTTCTGTAAAAACTATGTCGCAGATGTGTTTCAAGTGGTTTCACAACATAGAAGTTAAGACTCATTGATTTAACTCAACTTCAGTTTTGCCCAATGCAACTCAATAGGAATTTCAAAAGTGAGTTTGAGATGTTGAATTGCACTTTGAAAAACAGTTGGGAAACCATCCAAACAGTTCTTAACCATAAGGGTACTGGGGATTTCATCATTTAGAACTGCTTTTACCAGAGTATTTTGACTTTACACAGCGTTAGAGTTGAAGGTAACCTTATTTCACCATAACGCGCTTTCAGGGCCTGAAAATCACTTTGTGTACACATGTGTGACGCTTGTTTTCCACCAGGAAACTGTTCAAAACAGTTCATTTCTGTAAAAACTATGTCGCAGATGTGTTTCAAGTGGTTTCACAACATAGAAGTTAAGACTCATTGAGTTTCACTCAACTTCAGTTTTGCCCAATGCAACTCAATAGGATTTCAAAAGTGAGTTTGAGATGTTGAAGTGCACTTTGAAAAACAGTTGGGAAACCATCCAAACAGTTCTTAACCATAAGGGTACTGGGGATTTCATCATTTAGAACTGCTTTTACCAGAGTATTTTGACTTTACACAGAGTTAGAGTTGAAGGTAACCTTATTTCACCATAACGCGCTTCAGGGCCTGAAATCACTTTGTGTACACATGTGTGACGCTTGTTTTCCACCAGGAAACTGTTCAAAACAGTTCATTTCTGTAAAGAACTATGTCGCAGATGTGTTTCAAGTGGTTTCACAAAATAGAAGTTAAGACTCATTAATTTTAACTCAACTTCAGTTTTTGCCCAATGCAACTCAATGGGAATTTCAAAGGTTGAGTTTGAGATGTTGAAGTGCACTTTGAAAAACAGTTGGGAAACCATCCAAACAGTTCTTAACCATAAGGGTACTGGGGATTTCATCATTTAGAACTGCTTTTACCAGAGTATTTTGACTTTACACAGTTAGAGTTGAAGGTAACCTTATTTCACCATAACGCTTTCAGGGCCTGAAATTCACTTTGTGTACACATGTGTGACGCCTTGTTTTCCACCAGGAAACTGTTCAAAACAGTTCATTTCTGTAAAAACTATGTCGCAGATGTGTTTCAAGTGGTTTCACAACATAGAAGTTAAGACTCATTAAATTTAACTCAACTTCAGTTTTGCCCAATGCAACTCAATAGGAATTTCAAAAGTGAGTTTGAGATGTTGAATTGCACTTTGAAAACAGTTGGGAAACCATCCAAACAGTTCTTAACCATAAGGGTACTGGGGATTTCATCATTTAGAACTGAGTTTTTACCAGAGTATTTTGACTTTTGTTTTCCACAGAGTTAGAGTTGAAGGTAACCTTAATGCAACTCACCATAACGCCATCCAAACAGTTCTTCACCATAAGGGTACTGGGGATTTCATCATTTAGAATGCTTTTACCAGAGTTTGTGTACACATGTGGGCCTGACGTGTACACTTGTTTTCCACCAGGAAACTGTTCAAAACAGTTCATTTCTGTAAAAACTATGTCGCAGATGTGTTTCAAGTGGTTTCACAACATAGAAGTTAAGACTCATTGAGTTTCACTCAACTTCAGTTTTGCCCAATGCAACAGTTAATGGGTAACCTTATTTCACCATAAACGCTTCATTTCAAAAGGAAACTGAGTTTGAGATGTTGAAGTGCACTTTGAAAACAGTTGGGAAACCATCCAAACAGTTCTTAACCATAAGGGTACTGGGGATTTCATCATTTAGAACTGCTTTTACCAGAGTATTTTGACTTTACACAGCGTTAGAGTTGAAGGTAACCTTATTTCACCATAACGCTTCAGGGCCTGAAATTCACTTTGTGTACACATGTGTGACGCCTTGTTTTCCACCAGGAAACTGTTCAAAACAGTTCATTTCTGTAAAAACTATGTCGCAGATGTGTTTCAAGTGGTTTCACAACATAGAAGTTAAGACTCATTAGAGTTTACCACTCAACTTCAGTTTTTGCCCAGTTCATTTCTGTAAAAACTATGTCACAGAATACAACATAGAAGTTAAAAAGTGAGTTTGAGATGTTGAAGTGCACTTTGAAAACAGTTGGGAAACCATCCAAACAGTTCTTAACCATAAGGGTACTGGGGATTTCATCATTTAGAACTGCTTTTACCAGAGTATTTTGACTTTACACAGCGTTAGAGTTGAAGGTAACCTTATTTCACCATAACGCTTTCAGGGCCTGAAATTCACTTTGTGTACACATGTGTGACGCCTTGTTTTCCACCAGGAAACTGTTCAAAACAGTTCATTTCTGTAAAAACTATGTCGCAGATGTGTTTCAAGTGGTTTCACAACATAGAAGTTAAGACTCATTGAGTTTCACTCAACTTCAGTTTAACTCAACTTCATTAAATTTAACTCAACTTCAGTTTTTGCCCAATGCAACTCAATAGGATTTCAAAAGTGAGTTTGAGATGTTGAAGTGCACTTTGAAAAACAGTTGGGAAACCATCCAAACAGTTCTTAACCATAAGGGTACTGGGGATTTCATCATTTAGAACTGCTTTTACCAGAGTATTTTGACTTTACACAGCGCTAGAGTTGAAGGTAACCTTATTTCACCATAACGCTTCAGGGCCTGAAATTCACTTTGTGTACACATGTGTGACGCCTTGTTTTCCACCAGGAAACTGTTCAAAACAGTTCATTTCTGTAAAAACTATGTCGCAGATGTGTTTCAAGTGGTTTCACAACATAGAAGTTAAGACTCATTGAGTTTACACTCAACTTAAAAAAAAAAAAAAAAAAAAAAAAAAAAAAAAAAAAAAAAAAAAAAAAAAAAAAAAAAAAAAAAAAAAAAAAAAAAAAAAAAAAAAAAAAAAAAAAAAAAAAAAAAAAAAAAAAAAAAAAAAAAAAAAAAAAAAAAAAAAAAAAAAAAAAAAAAAAAAAAAAAAAAAAAAAAAAAAAAAAAAAAAAAAAAAAAAAAAAAAAAAAAAAAAAAAAAAAAAAAAAAAAAAAAAAAAAAAAAAAATTTAACTCAACTTCAGTTTTTGCCCAATGCAACTCAATAGGATTTCAAAAGTGAGTTTGAGATGTTGAATTGCACTTTGAAAACAGTTGGGAAACCATCCAAACAGTTCTTAACCATAAGGGTACTGGGGATTTCATCATTTAGAACTGCTTTTACCAGAGTATTTTGACTTTACACAGCGTTAGAGTTGAAGGTAACCTTATTTCACCATAACGCTTTCAGGGCCTGAAATTCACTTTGTGTACACATGTGTGACGCCTTGTTTTCCACCAGGAAACTGTTCAAAACAGTTCATTTCTGTAAAAAACTATGTCGCAGATGTGTTTCAAGTGGTTTCACAACATAGAAGTTAAGACTCATTAAATTTAACTCAACTTCAGTTTTTGCCCAATGCAACTCAATAGGAATTTCAAAAGTGAGTTTGAGATGTTGAATTGCACTTTGAAAACAGTTGGGAAACCATCCAAACAGTTCTTAACCATAAGGGTACTGGGGATTTCATCATTTAGAACTGCTTTTACCAGAGTATTTTGACTTTACACAGAGTTAGAGTTGAAGGTAACCTTATTTCACCATAACGCGCTTCAGGGCCTGAAAATCACTTTGTGTACACATGTGTGACGCCTTGTTTTCCACCAGGAAACTGTTCAAAACAGTTCATTTCTGTAAAAACTATGTCGCAGATGTGTTTCAAGTGGTTTCACAACATAGAAGTTAAGACTCATTGAATTTAACTCAACTTCAGTTTTGCCCAATGCAACTCAATAGGAATTTCAAAAGTGAGTTTGAGATGTTGAATTGCACTTTGAAAACAGTTGGGAAACCATCCAAACAGTTCTTAACCATAAGGGTACTGGGGATTTCATCATTTAGAACTGCTTTTACCAGAGTATTTTGACTTTACACAGCGTTAGAGTTGAAGGTAACCTTATTTCACCATAACGCGCTTCAGGGCCTGAAATTCACTTTGTGTACACATGTGTGACGCCTTGTTTTCCACCAGGAAACTGTTCAAAACAGTTCATTTCTGTAAAAAACTATGTCGCAGATGTGTTTCAAGTGGTTTCACAACATAGAAGTTAAGACTCTTTAAATTTAACTCAACTTCAGTTTTGCCCAATGCAACTCAATAGGATTTCAAAAGTGAGTTTGAGATGTTGAATTGCACTTTGAAAACAGTTGGGAAACCATCCAAACAGTTCTTAACCATAAGGGTACTGGGGATTTCATCATTTAGAACTGCTTTTACCAGAGTATTTTGACTTTACACAGCGTTAGAGTTGAAGGTAACCTTATTTCACCATAACGCGCTTCAGGGCCTGAAATTCACTTTGTGTACACATGTGTGACGCCTTGTTTTCCACCAGGAAACTGTTCAAAACAGTTCATTTCTGTAAAAACTATGTCGCAGATGTGTTTCAAGTGGTTTCACAACATAGAAGTTAAGACTCATTAAATTTAACTCAACTTCAGTTTTTGCCCAATGCAACTCAATAGGAATTTCAAAAGTGAGTTTGAGATGTTGAATTGCACTTTGAAAACAGTTGGGAAACCATCCAAACAGTTCTTAACCATAAGGGTACTGGGGATTTCATCATTTAGAACTGCTTTTACCAGAGTATTTTGACTTTACACAGCGTTAGAGTTGAAGGTAACCTTATTTCACCATAACGCGTTTCAGGGCCTGAAATTCACTTTGTGTACACATGTGTGACGCCTTGTTTTCCACCAGGAAACTGTTCAAAACAGTTCATTTCTGTAAAAACTATGTCGCAGATGTGTTTCAAGTGGTTTCACAACATAGAAGTTAAGACTCATTAAATTTAACTCAACTTCAGTTTTTGCCCAATGCAACTCAATAGGAATTTCAAAAGTGAGTTTGAGATGTTGAATTGCACTTTGAAAACAGTTGGGAAACCATCCAAACAGTTCTTAACCATAAGGGTACTGGGGATTTCATCATTTAGAACTGCTTTTACCAGAGTATTTTGACTTTACACAGCGTTAGAGTTGAAGGTAACCTTATTTCACCATAACGCTTTCAGGGCCTGAAATCACTTTGTGTACACATGTGTGACGCCTTGTTTTCCACCAGGAAACTGTTCAAAACAGTTCATTTCTGTAAAAAACTATGTCGCAGATGTGTTTCAAGTGGTTTCACAACATAGAAGTTAAGACTCATTAAATTTAACTCAACTTCAGTTTTTGCCCAATGCAACTCAATAGGATTTCAAAAGTGAGTTTGAGATGTTGAAGTGCACTTTGAAAACAGTTGGGAAACCATCCAAACAGTTCTTAACCATAAGGGTACTGGGGATTTCATCATTTAGAACTGCTTTTACCAGAGTATTTTGACTTTACACAGCGTTAGAGTTGAAGGTAACCTTATTTCACCATAACGCTTCAGGGCCTGAAATTCACTTTGTGTACACATGTGTGACGCCTTGTTTTCCACCAGGAAACTGTTCAAAACAGTTCATTTCTGTAAAAAACTATGTCGCAGATGTGTTTCAAGTGGTTTCACAACATAGAAGTTAAGACTCATTAAATTTAACTCAACTTCAGTTTTTGCCCAATGCAACTCAATAGGAATTTCAAAAGTGAGTTTGAGATGTTGAATTGCACTTTGAAAACAGTTGGGAAACCATCCAAACAGTTCTTAACCATAAGGGTACTGGGGATTTCATCATTTAGAACTGCTTTTACCAGAGTATTTTGACTTTACACAGCGTTAGAGTTGAAGGTAACCTTATTTCACCATAACGCGCTTCAGGGCCTGAAATTCACTTTGTGTACACATGTGTGACGCCTTGTTTTCCACCAGGAAACTGTTCAAAACAGTTCATTTCTGTAAAAAACTATGTCGCAGATGTGTTTCAAGTGGTTTCACAACATAGAAGTTAAGACTCATTAAATTTAACTCAACTTCAGTTTTTGCCCAATGCAACTCAATAGGAATTTCAAAAGTGAGTTTGAGATGTTGAATTGCACTTTGAAAACAGTTGGGAAACCATCCAAACAGTTCTTAACCATAAGGGTACTGGGGATTTCATCATTTAGAACTGCTTTTACCAGAGTATTTTGACTTTACACAGCGTTAGAGTTGAAGGTAACCTTATTTCACCATAACGCTTCAGGGCCTGAAATCACTTTGTGTACACATGTGTGACGCCTTGTTTTCCACCAGGAAACTGTTCAAAACAGTTCATTTCTGTAAAAACTATGTCGCAGATGTGTTTCAAGTGGTTTCACAACATAGAAGTTAAGACTCATTAAATTTAACTCAACTTCAGTTTTTGCCCAATGCAACTCAATAGGAATTTCAAAAGTGAGTTTGAGATGTTGAATTGCACTTTGAAAACAGTTGGGAAACCATCCAAACAGTTCTTAACCATAAGGGTACTGGGGATTTCATCATTTAGAACTGCTTTTACCAGAGTATTTTGACTTTACACAGCGTTAGAGTTGAAGGTAACCTTATTTCACCATAACGCTTCAGGGCCTGAAATTCACTTTGTGTACACATGTGTGACGCCTTGTTTTCCACCAGGAAACTGTTCAAAACAGTTCATTTCTGTAAAAACTATGTCGCAGATGTGTTTCAAGTGGTTTCACAACATAGAAGTTAAGACTCATTAAATTTAACTCAACTTCAGTTTTGCCCAATGCAACTCAATAGGAATTTCAAAAGTGAGTTTGAGATGTTGAATTGCACTTTGAAAACAGTTGGGAAACCATCCAAACAGTTCTTAACCATAAGGGTACTGGGGATTTCATCATTTAGAACTGCTTTTACCAGAGTATTTTGACTTTACACAGCGTTAGAGTTGAAGGTAACCTTATTTCACCATAACGCTTTCAGGGCCTGAAAATCACTTTGTGTACACATGTGTGACGCCTTGTTTTCCACCAGGAAACTGTTCAAAACAGTTCATTTCTGTAAAAACTATGTCGCAGATGTGTTTCAAGTGGTTTCACAACATAGAAGTTAAGACTCATTAAATTTAACTCAACTTCAGTTTTTGCCCAATGCAACTCAATAGGAATTTCAAAAGTGAGTTTGAGATGTTGAAGTGCACTTTGAAAACAGTTGGGAAACCATCCAAACAGTTCTTAACCATAAGGGTACTGGGGATTTCATCATTTAGAACTGCTTTTACCAGAGTATTTTGACTTTACACAGCGTTAGAGTTGAAGGTAACCTTATTTCACCATAACGCTTTCAGGGCCTGAAATCACTTTGTGTACACATGTGTGACGCCTTGTTTTCCACCAGGAAACTGTTCAAAACAGTTCATTTCTGTAAAAACTATGTCGCAGATGTGTTTCAAGTGGTTTCACAACATAGAAGTTAAGACTCATTAAATTTAACTCAACTTCAGTTTTGCCCAATGCAACTCAATAGGAATTTCAAAAGTGAGTTTGAGATGTTGAATTGCACTTTGAAAACAGTTGGGAAACCATCCAAACAGTTCTTAACCATAAGGGTACTGGGGATTTCATCATTTAGAACTGCTTTTACCAGAGTATTTTGACTTTACACAGCGTTAGAGTTGAAGGTAACCTTATTTCACCATAACGCTTCAGGGCCTGAAATCACTTTGTGTACACATGTGTGACGCCTTGTTTTCCACCAGGAAACTGTTCAAAACAGTTCATTTCTGTAAAAACTATGTCGCAGATGTGTTTCAAGTGGTTTCACAACATAGAAGTTAAGACTCATTAAATTTAACTCAACTTCAGTTTTTGCCCAATGCAACTCAATAGGATTTCAAAAGTGAGTTTGAGATGTTGAAGTGCACTTTGAAAACAGTTGGGAAACCATCCAAACAGTTCTTAACCATAAGGGTACTGGGGATTTCATCATTTAGAACTGCTTTTACCAGAGTATTTTGACTTTACACAGCGTTAGAGTTGAAGGTAACCTTATTTCACCATAACGCGTTTCAGGGCCTGAAATTCACTTTGTGTACACATGTGTGACGCCTTGTTTTCCACCAGGAAACTGTTCAAAACAGTTCATTTCTGTAAAAACTATGTCGCAGATGTGTTTCAAGTGGTTTCACAACATAGAAGTTAAGACTCATTAAATTTAACTCAACTTCAGTTTTTGCCCAGTGCAACTCAATAGGAATTTCAAAAGTTAGTTTGAGATGTTGAATTGCACTTTGAAAACAGTTGGGAAACCATCCAAACAGTTCTTAACCATAAGGGTACTGGGGATTTCATCATTTAGAACTGCTTTTACCAGAGTATTTTGACTTTACACAGCGTTAGAGTTGAAGGTAACCTTATTTCACCATAACGCGCTTCAGGGCCTGAAAATCACTTTGTGTACACATGTGTGACGCCTTGTTTTCCACCAGGAAACTGTTCAAAACAGTTCATTTCTGTAAAAACTATGTCGCAGATGTGTTTCAAGTGGTTTCACAACATAGCAGTTAAGACTCATTGAGTTTAACTCAACTTCAGTTTTTGCCCAATGCAACTCAATAGGATTTCAAAAGTGAGTTTGAGATGTTGAAGTGCACTTTGAAAACAGTTGGGAAACCATCCAAACAGTTCTTAACCATAAGGGTACTGGGGATTTCATCATTTAGAACTGCTTTTACCAGAGTATTTTGACTTTACACAGCGTTAGAGTTGAAGGTAACCTTATTTCACCATAACGCTTTCAGGGCCTGAAATCACTTTGTGTACACATGTGTGACGCCTTGTTTTCCACCAGGAAACTGTTCAAAACAGTTCATTTCTGTAAAAACTATGTCGCAGATGTGTTTCAAGTGGTTTCACAACATAGAAGTTAAGACTCATTAAATTTAACTCAACTTCAGTTTTGCCCAATGCAACTCAATAGGATTTCAAAAGTGAGTTTGAGATGTTGAATTGCACTTTGAAAACAGTTGGGAAACCATCCAAACAGTTCTTAACCATAAGGGTACTGGGGATTTCATCATTTAGAACTGCTTTTACCAGAGTATTTTGACTTTACACAGCGTTAGAGTTGAAGGTAACCTTATTTCACCATAACGCGCTTCAGGGCCTGAAATTCACTTTGTGTACACATGTGTGACGCCTTGTTTTCCACCAGGAAACTGTTCAAAACAGTTCATTTCTGTAAAAAACTATGTCGCAGATGTGTTTCAAGTGGTTTCACAACATAGAAGTTAAGACTCATTAAATTTAACTCAACTTCAGTTTTTGCCCAATGCAACTCAATAGGAATTTCAAAAGTGAGTTTGAGATGTTGAA
The DNA here is from genome assembly GCF_016835505.1 of Polypterus senegalus. Classification (NCBI taxonomy): domain Eukaryota; kingdom Metazoa; phylum Chordata; class Cladistia; order Polypteriformes; family Polypteridae; genus Polypterus; species Polypterus senegalus. The sequence goes on along the minus strand of NC_053156.1, from coordinate 465,843 downwards.
TTGCACTTTGAAAACAGTTGGGAAACCATCCAAACAGTTCTTAACCATAAGGGTACTGGGGATTTCATCATTTAGAACTGCTTTTACCAGAGTATTTTGACTTTACACAGCGTTAGAGTTGAAGGTAACCTTCTTTCACCATAACGCTTCAGGGCCTGAAATTCACTTTGTGTACACATGTGTGACGCCTTGTTTTCCACCAGGAAACTGTTCAAAACAGTTCATTTCTGTAAAAACTATGTCGCAGATGTGTTTCAAGTGGTTTCACAACATAGAAGTTAAGACTCATTAAATTTAACTCAACTTCAGTTTTTGCCCAATGCAACTCAATAGGAATTTCAAAAGTGAGTTTGAGATGTTGAATTGCACTTTGAAAACAGTTGGGAAACCATCCAAACAGTTCTTAACCATAAGGGTACTGGGGATTTCATCATTTAGAACTTCTTTTACTAGAGTATTTTGACTTTACACAGAGTTAGAGTTGAAGGTAACCTTATTTCACCATAACGCGCTTCAGGGCCTGAAAATCACTTTGTGTACACATGTGTGACGCCTTGTTTTCCACCAGGAAACTGTTCAAAACAGTTCATTTCTGTAAAAAACTATGTCGCAGATGTGTTTCAAGTGGTTTCACAACATAGAAGTTAAGACTCATTAAGTTTAACTCAACTTCAGTTTTTGCCCAATGCAAGTCAATAGGATTTCAAAAGTGAGTTTGAGATGTTGAAGTGCACTTTGAAAACAGTTGGGAAACCATCCAAACAGTTCTTAACCATAAGGGTACTGGGGATTTCATCATTTAGAACTGCTTTTACCAGAGTATTTTGACTTTACACAGCGTTAGCGTTGAAGGTAACCTTATTTCACCATAACGCGCTTCAGGGCCTGAAATCACTTTGTGTACACATGTGTGACGCCTTGTTTTCCACCAGGAAACTGTTCAAAACAGTTCATTTCTGTAACAAACTATGTCGCAGATGTGTTTCAAGTGGTTTCACAACATAGAAGTTAAGACTCATTAAATTTAACTCAACTTCAGTTTTTGCCCAATGCAACTCAATAGGAATTTCAAAAGTGAGTTTGAGATGTTGAATTGCACTTTGAAAACAGTTGGGAAACCATCCAAACAGTTCTTAACCATAAGGGTACTGGGGATTTCATCATTTAGAACTGCTTTTACCAGAGTATTTTGACTTTACACAGCAGATTTGAAGGTAACCTTATTTCACCATAACGCTTCAGGGCCTGAAATTCACTTTGTGTACACATGTGTGACGCCTTGTTTTCCACCAGGAAACTGTTCAAAACAGTTCATTTCTGTAAAAAACTATGTCGCAGATGTGTTTCAAGTGGTTTCACAACATAGAAGTTAAGACTCATTAAATTTAACTCAACTTCAGTTTTTGCCCAATGCAACTCAATAGGATTTCAAAAGTGAGTTTGAGATGTTGAATTGCACTTTGAAAACAGTTGGGAAACCATCCAAACAGTTCTTAACCATAAGGGTACTGGGGATTTCATCATTTAGAACTGCTTTTACCAGAGTATTTTGACTTTACACAGCGTTAGAGTTGAAGGTAACCTTATTTCACCATAACGCTTCAGGGCCTGAAATTCACTTTGTGTACACATGTGTGACGCCTTGTTTTCCACCAGGAAACTGTTCAAAACAGTTCATTTCTGTAAAAACTATGTCGCAGATGTGTTTCAAGTGGTTTCACAACATAGAAGTTAAGACTCATTAAATTTAACTCAACTTCAGTTTTGCCCAATGCAACTCAATAGGATTTCAAAAGTGAGTTTGAGATGTTGAATTGCACTTTGAAAACAGTTGGGAAACCATCCAAACAGTTCTTAACCATAAGGGTACTGGGGATTTCATCATTTAGAACTGCTTTTACCAGAGTACTTTGACTTTACACAGCGTTAGAGTTGAAGGTAACCTTATTTCACCATAACGCGTTTCAGGGCCTGAAATCACTTTGTGTACACATGTGTGACGCCTTGTTGTCCACCAGGAAACTGTTCAAAACAGTTCATTTCTGTAAAAAACTATGTCGCAGATGTGTTTCAAGTGGTTTCACAACATAGAAGTTAAGACTCATTAAATTTAACTCAACTTCAGTTTTTGCCCAATGCAACTCAATAGGAATTTCAAAAGTGAGTTTGAGATGTTGAATTGCACTTTGAAAACAGTTGGGAAACCATCCAAACAGTTCTTAACCATAAGGGTACTGGGGATTTCATCATTTAGAACTGCTTTTACCAGAGTATTTTGACTTTACACAGCGTTAGAGTTGAAGGTAACCTTATTTCACCATAACGCTTTCAGGGCCTGAAATCACTTTGTGTACACATGTGTGACGCCTTGTTTTCCACCAGGAAACTGTTCAAAACAGTTCATTTCTGTAAAAACTATGTCGCAGATGTGTTTCAAGTGGTTTCACAACATAGAAGTTAAGACTCATTAAATTTAACTCAACTTCAGTTTTGCCCAATGCAACTCAATAGGAATTTCAAAAGTGAGTTTGAGATGTTGAATTGCACTTTGAAAACAGTGGGAAACCATCCAAACAGTTCTTAACCATAAGGGTACTGGGGATTTCATCATTTAGAACTGCTTTTACCAGAGTATTTTGACTTTACACAGCGTTAGAGTTGAAGGTAACCTTATTTCACCATAACGCATTTCAGGGCCTGAAATTCACTTTGTGTACACATGTGTGACGCCTTGTTTTCCACCAGGAAACTGTTCAAAACAGTTCATTTCTGTAAAAACTATGTCGCAGATGTGTTTCAAGTGGTTTCACAACATAGAAGTTAAGACTCATTAAATTTAACTCAACTTCAGTTTTTGCCCAATGCAACTCAATAGGAATTTCAAAAGTGAGTTTGAGATGTTGAATTGCACTTTGAAAACAGTTGGGAAACCATCCAAACAGTTCTTAACCATAAGGGTACTGGGGATTTCATCATTTAGAACTGCTTTTACCAGAGTATTTTGACTTTACACAGCGTTAGAGTTGAAGGTAACCTTATTTCACCATAACGCGCTTCAGGGCCTGAAATTCACTTTGTGTACACATGTGTGACGCCTTGTTTTCCACCAGGAAACTGTTCAAAACAGTTCATTTCTGTAAAAACTATGTCGCAGATGTGTTTCAAGTGGTTTCACAACATAGAAGTTAAGACTCATTAAATTTAACTCAACTTCAGTTTTGCCCAATGCAACTCAATAGGAATTTCAAAAGTGAGTTTGAGATGTTGAATTGCACTTTGAAAACAGTTGGGAAACCATCCAAACAGTTCTTAACCATAAGGGTACTGGGGATTTCATCATTTAGAACTGCTTTTACCAGAGTATTTTGACTTTACACAGCGTTAGAGTTGAAGGTAACCTTATTTCACCATAACGCTTTCAGGGCCTGAAATTCACTTTGTGTACACATGTGTGACGCCTTGTTTTCCACCAGGAAACTGTTCAAAACAGTTCATTTCTGTAAAAACTATGTCGCAGATGTGTTTCAAGTGGTTTCACAACATAGAAGTTAAGACTCATTAAATTTAACTCAACTTCAGTTTTGCCCAATGCAACTCAATAGGAATTTCAAAAGTGAGTTTGAGATGTTGAATTGCACTTTGAAAACAGTTGGGAAACCATCCAAACAGTTCTTAACCATAAGGGTACTGGGGATTTCATCATTTAGAACTGCTTTTACCAGAGTATTTTGACTTTACACAGCGTTAGAGTTGAAGGTAACCTTATTTCACCATAACGCTTTCAGGGCCTGAAATCACTTTGTGTACACATGTGTGACGCCTTGTTTTCCACCAGGAAACTGTTCAAAACAGTTCATTTCTGTAAAAACTATGTCGCAGATGTGTTTCAAGTGGTTTCACAACATAGAAGTTAAGACTCATTAAATTTAACTCAACTTCAGTTTTTGCCCAATGCAACTCAATAGGATTTCAAAAGTGAGTTTGAGATGTTGAATTGCACTTTGAAAACAGTTGGGAAACCATCCAAACAGTTCTTAACCATAAGGGTACTGGGGATTTCATCATTTAGAACTGCTTTTACCAGAGTATTTTGACTTTACACAGCGTTAGAGTTGAAGGTAACCTTATTTCACCATAACGCTTCAGGGCCTGAAATTCACTTTGTGTACACATGTGTGACGCCTTGTTTTCCACCAGGAAACTGTTCAAAACAGTTCATTTCTGTAAAAACTATGTCGCAGATGTGTTTCAAGTGGTTTCACAACATAGAAGTTAAGACTCATTGAATTTAACTCAACTTCAGTTTTTGCCCAATGCAACTGAATAGGAATTTCAAAAGTGAGTTTGAGATGTTGAATTGCACTTTGAAAACAGTTGGGAAACCATCCAAACAGTTCTTAACCATAAGGGTACTGGGGATTTCATCATTTAGAACTGCTTTTACCAGAGTATTTTGACTTTACACAGCGTTAGAGTTGAAGGTAACCTTATTTCACCATAACGCTTTCAGGGCCTGAAATTCACTTTGTGTACACATGTGTGACGCCTTGTTTTCCACCAGGAAACTGTTCAAAACAGTTCATTTCTGTAAAAACTATGTCGCAGATGTGTTTCAAGTGGTTTCACAACATAGAAGTTAAGACTCATTAAATTTAACTCAACTTCAGTTTTGCCCAATGCAACTCAATAGGAATTTCAAAAGTGAGTTTGAGATGTTGAATTGCACTTTGAAAACAGTGGGAAACCATCCAAACAGTTCTTAACCATAAGGGTACTGGGGATTTCATCATTTAGAACTGCTTTTACCAGAGTATTTTGACTTTACACAGCGGTAGAGTTGAAGGTATCCTTATTTCACCATAACGCGCTTCAGGGCCTGAAATTCACTTTGTGTACACATGTGTGACGCCTTGTTTTCCACCAGGAAACTGTTCAAAACAGTTCATTTCTGTTAAAAACTATGTCGCAGATGTGTTTCAAGTGGTTTCACAACATAGAAGTTAAGACTCATTAAATTTAACTCAACTTCAGTTTTGCCCAATGCAACTCAATAGGAATTTCAAAAGTGAGTTTGAGATGTTGAATTGCACTTTGAAAACAGTTGGGAAACCATCCAAACAGTTCTTAACCATAAGGGTACTGGGGATTTCATCATTTAGAACTGCTTTTACCAGAGTATTTTGACTTTACACAGCGTTAGAGTTGAAGGTAACCTTATTTCACCATAACGCTTCAGGGCCTGAAATTCACTTTGTGTACACATGTGTGACGCCTTGTTTTCCACCAGGAAACTGTTCAAAACAGTTCATTTCTGTAAAAAACTATGTCGCAGATGTGTTTCAAGTGGTTTCACAACATAGAAGTTAAGACTCATTAAATTTAACTCAACTTCAGTTTTTGCCCAATGCAACTCAATAGGAATTTCAAAAGTGAGTTTGAGATGTTGAATTGCACTTTGAAAACAGTTGGGAAACCATCCAAACAGTTCTTAACCATAAGGGTACTGGGGATTTCATCATTTAGAACTGCTTTTACCAGAGTATTTTGACTTTACACAGAGTTAGAGTTGAAGGTAACCTTATTTCACCATAACGCGCTTCAGGGCCTGAAATCACTTTGTGTACACATGTGTGACGCCTTGTTTTCCACCAGGAAACTGTTCAAAACAGTTCATTTCTGTAAAAACTATGTCGCAGGTGTGTTTTAAGTGGTTTCACAACATAGAAGTTAAGACTCATTAAATTTAACTCAACTTCAGTTTTGCCCAATGCAACTCAATAGGATTTCAAAAGTGAGTTTGAGATGTTGAATTGCACTTTGAAAACAGTTGGGAAACCATCCAAACAGTTCTTAACCATAAGGGTACTGGGGATTTCATCATTTAGAACTGCTTTTACCAGAGTATTTTGACTTTACACAGCGTTAGAGTTGAAGGTAACCTTATTTCACCATAACGCGCTTCAGGGCCTGAAATTCACTTTGTGTACACATGTGTGACGCCTTGTTTTCCACCAGGAAACTGTTCAAAACAGTTCATTTCTGTAAAAACTATGTCGCAGATGTGTTTCAAGTGGTTTCACAACATAGAAGTTAAGACTCATTAAATTTAACTCAACTTCAGTTTTTGCCCAATGCAACTCAATAGGAATTTCAAAAGTGAGTTTGAGATGTTGAATTGCACTTTGAAAACAGTTGGGAAACCATCCAAACAGTTCTTAACCATAAGGGTACTGGGGATTTCATCATTTAGAACTGCTTTTACCAGAGTATTTTGACTTTACACAGCGTTAGAGTTGAAGGTAACCTTATTTCACCATAACGCTTTCAGGGCCTGAAATCACTTTGTGTACACATGTGTGACGCCTTGTTTTCCACCAGGAAACTGTTCAAAACAGTTCATTTCTGTAAAAACTATGTCGCAGATGTGTTTCAAGTGGTTTCACAACATAGAAGTTAAGACTCATTAAATTTAACTCAACTTCAGTTTTTGCCCAATGCAACTCAATAGGAATTTCAAAAGTGAGTTTGAGATGTTGAATTGCACTTTGAAAACAGTTGGGAAACCATCCAAACAGTTCTTAACCATAAGGGTACTGGGGATTTCATCATTTAGAACTGCTTTTACCAGAGTATTTTGACTTTACACAGCGTTAGAGTTGAAGGTAACCTTATTTCACCATAACGCGCTTCAGGGCCTGAAATTCACTTTGTGTACACATGTGTGACGCCTTGTTTTCCACCAGGAAACTGTTCAAAACAGTTCATTTCTGTAAAAAAACTATGTCGCAGATGTGTTTCAAGTGGTTTCACAACATAGAAGTTAAGACTCATTAAATTTAACTCAACTTCAGTTTTGCCCAATGCAACTCAATAGGAATTTCAAAAGTGAGTTTGAGATGTTGAATTGCACTTTGAAAACAGTTGGGAAACCATCCAAACAGTTCTTAACCATAAGGGTACTGGGGATTTCATCATTTAGAACTGCTTTTACCAGAGTATTTTGACTTTACACAGCGTTAGAGTTGAAGGTAACCTTATTTCACCATAACGCTTTCAGGGCCTGAAATTCACTTTGTGTACACATGTGTGACGCCTTGTTTTCCACCAGGAAACTGTTCAAAACAGTTCATTTCTGTAAAAACTATGTCGCAGATGTGTTTCAAGTGGTTTCACAACATAGAAGTTAAGACTCATTAAATTTAACTCAACTTCAGTTTTTGCCCAATGCAACTCAATAGGAATTTCAAAAGTGAGTTTGAGATGTTGAAGTGCACTTTGAAAAACAGTTGGGAAACCATCCAAACAGTTCTTAACCATAAGGGTACTGGGGATTTCATCATTTAGAACTGCTTTTACCAGAGTATTTTGACTTTACACAGCGTTAGAGTTGAAGGTAACCTTATTTCACCATAACGCTTTTCAGGGCCTGAAATCCACTTTGTGTACACATGTGTGACGCCTTGTTTTCCACCAGGAAACTGTTCAAAACAGTTCATTTCTGTAAAAAACTATGTCGCAGATGTGTTTCAAGTGGTTTCACAACATAGAAGTTAAGACTCATTAAATTTAACTCAACTTCAGTTTTGCCCAATGCAACTCAATAGGAATTTCAAAAGTGAGTTTGAGATGTTGAATTGCACTTTGAAAACAGTTGGGAAACCATCCAAACAGTTCTTAACCATAAGGGTACTGGGGATTTCATCATTTAGAACTGCTTTTACCAGAGTATTTTGACTTTACACAGCGTTAGAGTTGAAGGTAACCTTATTTCACCATAACGCTTTCAGGGCCTGAAATTCACTTTGTGTACACATGTGTGACGCCTTGTTTTCCACCAGGAAACTGTTCAAAACAGTTCATTTCTGTAAAAAACTATGTCGCAGATGTGTTTCAAGTGGTTTCACAACATAGAAGTTAAGACTCATTAAATTTAACTCAACTTCAGTTTTTGCCCAATGCAACTCAATAGGAATTTCAAAAGTGAGTTTGAGATGTTGAATTGCACTTTGAAAACAGTTGGGAAACCATCCAAACAGTTCTTAACCATAAGGGTACTGGGGATTTCATCATTTAGAACTGCTTTTACCAGAGTATTTTGACTTTACACAGCGTTAGAGTTGAAGGTAACCTTATTTCACCATAACGCTTTCAGGGCCTGAAATTCACTTTGTGTACACATGTGTGACGCCTTGTTTTCCACCAGGAAACTGTTCAAAACAGTTCATTTCTGTAAAAACTATGTCGCAGATGTGTTTCAAGTGGTTTCACAACATAGAAGTTAAGACTCATTAAATTTAACTCAACTTCAGTTTTGCCCAATGCAACTCAATAGGAATTTCAAAAGTGAGTTTGAGATGTTGAATTGCACTTTGAAAACAGTTGGGAAACCATCCAAACAGTTCTTAACCATAAGGGTACTGGGGATTTCATCATTTAGAACTGCTTTTACCAGAGTATTTTGACTTTACACAGCGTTAGAGTTGAAGGTAACCTTATTTCACCATAACGCTTTCAGGGCCTGAAATTCACTTTGTGTACACATGTGTGACGCCTTGTTTTCCACCAGGAAACTGTTCAAAACAGTTCATTTCTGTAAAAAACTATGTCGCAGATGTGTTTCAAGTGGTTTCACAACATAGAAGTTAAGACTCATTAAATTTAACTCAACTTCAGTTTTGCCCAATGCAACTCAATAGGATTTCAAAAGTGAGTTTGAGATGTTGAATTGCACTTTGAAAACAGTTGGGAAACCATCCAAACAGTTCTTAACCATAAGGGTACTGGGGATTTCATCATTTAGAACTGCTTTTACCAGAGTATTTTGACTTTACACAGCGTTAGAGTTGAAGGTAACCTTATTTCACCATAACGCTTCAGGGCCTGAAATTCACTTTGTGTACACATGTGTGACGCCTTGTTTTCCACCAGGAAACTGTTCAAAACAGTTCATTTCTGTAAAAACTATGTCGCAGATGTGTTTCAAGTGGTTTCACAACATAGAAGTTAAGACTCATTAAATTTAACTCAACTTCAGTTTTTGCCCAATGCAACTCAATAGGAATTTCAAAAGTGAGTTTGAGATGTTGAATTGCACTTTGAAAACAGTTGGGAAACCATCCAAACAGTTCTTAACCATAAGGGTACTGGGGATTTCATCATTTAGAACTGCTTTTACCAGAGTATTTTGACTTTACACAGCGTTAGAGTTGAAGGTAACCTTATTTCACCATAACGCGCTTCAGGGCCTGAAATTCACTTTGTGTACACATGTGTGACGCCTTGTTTTCCACCAGGAAACTGTTCAAAACAGTTCATTTCTGTAAAAAACTATGTCGCAGATGTGTTTCAAGTGGTTTCACAACATAGAAGTTAAGACTCATTAAATTTAACTCAACTTCAGTTTTGCCCAATGCAACTCAATAGGATTTCAAAAGTGAGTTTGAGATGTTGAATTGCACTTTGAAAAACAGTTGGGAAACCATCCAAACAGTTCTTAACCATAAGGGTACTGGGGATTTCATCATTTAGAACTGCTTTTACCAGAGTATTTTGACTTTACACAGAGTTAGAGTTGAAGGTAACCTTATTTCACCATAACGCTTCAGGGCCTGAAAATCACTTTGTGTACACATGTGTGACGCCTTGTTTTCCACCAGGAAACTGTTCAAAACAGTTCATTTCTGTAAAAACTATGTCACAGATGTGTTTCAAGTGGTTTCACAACATAGAAGTTAAGACTCATTGAATTTAACTCAACTTCAGTTTTTGCCCAATGCAACTTAATAGGATTTCAAAAGTGAGTTTGAGATGTTGAATTGCACTTTGAAAACAGTTGGGAAACCATCCAAACAGTTCTTAACCATAAGGGTACTGGGGATTTCATCATTTAGAACTGCTTTTACCAGAGTATTTTGACTTTACACAGCGTTAGAGTTGAAGGTAACCTTATTTCACCATAACGCGTTTCAGGGCCTGAAATTCACTTTGTGTACACATGTGTGACGCCTTGTTTTCCACCAGGAAACTGTTCAAAACAGTTCATTTCTGTAAAAACTATGTCGCAGATGTGTTTCAAGTGGTTTCACAACATAGAAGTTAAGACTCATTAAATTTAACTCAACTTCAGTTTTTGCCCAATGCAACTCAATAGGAATTTCAAAAGTGAGTTTGAGATATTGAATTGCACTTTGAAAACAGTTGGGAAACCATCCAAAGAGTTCTTAACCATAAGGGTACTGGGGATTTCATCATTTAGAACTGCTTTTACCAGAGTATTTTGACTTTACACAGCGTTAGAGTTGAAGGTAACCTTATTTCACCATAACGCTTCAGGGCCTGAAATTCACTTTGTGTACACATGTGTGACGCCTTGTTTTCCACCAGGAAACTGTTCAAAACAGTTCATTTCTGTAAAAACTATGTCGCAGATGTGTTTCAAGTGGTTTCACAACATAGAAGTTAAGACTCATTAAATTTAACTCAACTTCAGTTTTGCCCAATGCAACTCAATAGGAATTTCAAAAGTGAGTTTGAGATGTTGAAGTGCACTTTGAAAACAGTTGGGAAACCATCCAAACAGTTCTTAACCATAAGGGTACTGGGGATTTCATCATTTAGAACTGCTTTTACCAGAGTATTTTGACTTTACACAGCGTTAGAGTTGAAGGTAACCTTATTTCACCATAACGCGCTTCAGGGCCTGAAATTCACTTTGTGTACACATGTGTGACGCCTTGTTTTCCACCAGGAAACTGTTCAAAACAGTTCATTTCTGTAAAAACTATGTCGCAGATGTGTTTCAAGTGGTTTCACAACATAGAAGTTAAGACTCATTAAATTTAACTCAACTTCAGTTTTTGCCCAATGCAACTCAATAGGAATTTCAAAAGTGAGTTTGAGATGTTGAATTGCACTTTGAAAAACAGTGGGAAACCATCCAAACAGTTCTTAACCATAAGGGTACTGGGGATTTCATCATTTAGAACTGCTTTTACCAGAGTATTTTGACTTTACACAGCGTTAGAGTTGAAGGTAACCTTATTTCACCATAACGCGCTTCAGGGCCTGAAATTCACTTTGTGTACACATGTGTGACGCCTTGTTTTCCACCAGGAAACTGTTCAAAACAGTTCATTTCTGTAAAAAACTATGTCGCAGATGTGTTTCAAGTGGTTTCACAACATAGAAGTTAAGACTCATTAAATTTAACTCAACTTCAGTTTTTGCCCAATGCAACTTAATAGGATTTCAAACAGTGAGTTTGAGATGTTGAAGTGCACTTTGAAAACAGTTGGGAAACCATCCAAACAGTTCTTAACCATAAGGGTACTGGGGATTTCATCATTTAGAACTGCTTTTACCAGAGTATTTTGACTTTACACAGCGTTAGAGTTGAAGGTAACCTTATTTCACCATAACGCGCTTCAGGGCCTGAAATTCACTTTGTGTACACATGTGTGACGCCTTGTTTTCCACCAGGAAACTGTTCAAAACAGTTCATTTCTGTAAAAACTATGTCGCAGATGTGTTTCAAGTGGTTTCACAACATAGAAGTTAAGACTCATTAAATTTAACTCAACTTCAGTTTTTGCCCAATGCAACTCAATAGGAATTTCAAAAGTGAGTTTGAGATGTTGAATTGCACTTTGAAAACAGTTGGGAAACCATCCAAACAGTTCTTAACCATAAGGGTACTGGGGATTTCATCATTTAGAACTGCTTTTACCAGAGTATTTTGACTTTACACAGCGTTAGAGTTGAAGGTAACCTTATTTCACCATAACGCTTTTCAGGGCCTGAAATTCACTTTGTGTACACATGTGTGACGCCTTGTTTTCCACCAGGAAACTGTTCAAAACAGTTCATTTCTGTAAAAAACTATATCGCAGATGTGTTTCAAGTGGTTTCACAACATAGAAGTTAAGACTCATTAAATTTAACTCAACTTCAGTTTTGCCCAATGCAACTCAATAGGAATTTCAAAAGTGAGTTTGAGATGTTGAATTGCACTTTGAAAAACAGTGGGGAAACCATCCAAACAGTTCTTAACCATAAGGGTACTGGGGATTTCATCATTTAGAACTGCTTTTACCAGAGTATTTTGACTTTACACAGCGTTAGAGTTGAAGGTAACCTTATTTCACCATAACGCTTCAGGGCCTGAAATTCTCTTTGTGTACACATGTGTGACGGCTTGTTTTCCACCAGGAAACTGTTCAAAACAGTTCATTTCTGTAAAAAACTATGTCGCAGATGTGTTTCAAGTGGTTTCACAACATAGAAGTTAAGACTCATTAAATTTAACTCAACTTCAGTTTTTGCCCAATGCAACTCAATAGGAATTTCAAAAGTGAGTTTGAGATGTTGAATTGCACTTTGAAAACAGTTGGGAAACCATCCAAACAGTTCTTAACCATAAGGGTACTGGGGATTTCATCATTTAGAACTGCTTTTACCAGAGTATTTTGACTTTACACAGCGTTAGAGTTGAAGGTAACCTTATTTCACCATAACGCTTTCAGGGCCTGAAATCACTTTGTGTACACATGTGTGACGCCTTGTTTTCCACCAGGAAACTGTTCAAAACAGTTCATTTCTGTAAAAACTATGTCGCAGATGTGTTTCAAGTGGTTTCACAACATAGAAGTTAAGACTCATTAAATTTAACTCAACTTCAGTTTTTGCCCAATGCAACTCAATAGGAATTTCAAAAGTGAGTTTGAGATGTTGAATTGCACTTTGAAAACAGTTGGGAAACCATCCAAACAGTTCTTAACCATAAGGGTACTGGGGATTTCATCATTTAGAACTGCTTTTACCAGAGTATTTTGACTTTACACAGCGTTAGAGTTGAAGGTAACCTTATTTCACCATAACGCGCTTCAGGGCCTGAAAATCACTTTGTGTACACATGTGTGACGCCTTGTTTTCCACCAGGAAACTGTTCAAAACAGTTCATTTCTGTAAAAACTATGTCGCAGATGTGTTTCAAGTGGTTTCACAACATAGAAGTTAAGACTCATTAAATTTAACTCAACTTCAGTTTTTGCCCAATGCAACTCAATAGGAATTTCAAAAGTGAGTTTGAGATGTTGAATTGCACTTTGAAAACAGTTGGGAAACCATCCAAACAGTTCTTAACCATAAGGGTACTGGGGATTTCATCATTTAGAACTGCTTTTACCAGAGTATTTTGACTTTACACAGCGTTAGAGTTGAAGGTAACCTTATTTCACCATAACGCTTTCAGGGCCTGAAATTCACTTTTTGTACACATGTGTGACGCCTTGTTTTCCACCAGGAAACTGTTCAAAACAGTTCATTTCTGTAAAAAACTATGTCGCAGATGTGTTTCAAGTGGTTTCACAACATAGAAGTTAAGACTCATTAAATTTAACTCAACTTCAGTTTTGCCCAATGCAACTCAATAGGAATTTCAAAAGTGAGTTTGAGATGTTGAAGTGCACTTTGAAAACAGTTGGGAAACCATCCAAACAGTTCTTAACCATAAGGGTACTGGGGATTTCATCATTTAGAACTGCTTTTACCAGAGTATTTTGACTTTACACAGCGTTAGAGTTGAAGGTAACCTTATTTCACCATAACGCGCTTCAGGGCCTGAAATTCACTTTGTGTACACATGTGTGACGCCTTGTTTTCCACCAGGAAACTGTTCAAAACAGTTCATTTCTGTAAAAACTATGTCGCAGATGTGTTTCAAGTGGTTTCACAACATAGAAGTTAAGACTCATTAAATTTAACTCAACTTCAGTTTTTGCCCAATGCAACTCAATAGGATTTCAAAAGTGAGTTTGAGATGTTGAAGTGCACTTTGAAAACAGTTGGGAAACCATCCAAACAGTTCTTAACCATAAGGGTACTGGGGATTTCATCATTTAGAACTGCTTTTACCAGAGTATTTTGACTTTACACAGCGTTAGAGTTGAAGGTAACCTTATTTCACCATAACGCGCTTCAGGGCCTGAAATTCACTTTGTGTACACATGTGTGACGCCTTGTTTTCCACCAGGAAACTGTTCAAAACAGTTCATTTCTGTGAAAAACTATGTCGCAGATGTGTTTCAAGTGGTTTCACAACATAGAAGTTAAGACTCATTAAATTTAACTCAACTTCAGTTTTTGCCCAATGCAACTCAATAGGATTTCAAAAGTGAGTTTGAGATGTTGAATTGCACTTTGAAAACAGTTGGGAAACCATCCAAACAGTTCTTAACCATAAGGGTACTGGGGATTTCATCATTTAGAACTGCTTTTACCAGAGTATTTTGACTTTACACAGCGTTAGAGTTGAAGGTAACCTTATTTCACCATAACGCGCTTCAGGGCCTGAAATTCACTTTGTGTACACATGTGTGACGCCTTGTTTTCCACCAGGAAACTGTTCAAAACAGTTCATTTCTGTAAAAAACTATGTCGCAGATGTGTTTCAAGTGGTTTCACAACATAGAAGTTAAGACTCATTAAATTTAACTCAACTTCAGTTTTGCCCAATGCAACTCAATAGGAATTTCAAAAGTGAGTTTGAGATGTTGAATTGCACTTTGAAAACAGTTGGGAAACCATCCAAACAGTTCTTAACCATAAGGGTACTGGGGATTTCATCATTTAGAACTGCTTTTACCAGAGTATTTTGACTTTACACAGCGTTAGAGTTGAAGGTAACCTTATTTCACCATAACGCTTTCAGGGCCTGAAATTCACTTTGTGTACACATGTGTGACGCCTTGTTTTCCACCAGGAAACTGTTCAAAACAGTTCATTTCTGTAAAAACTATGTCGCAGATGTGTTTCAAGTGGTTTCACAACATAGAAGTTAAGACTCATTAAATTTAACTCAACTTCAGTTTTTGCCCAATGCAACTCAATAGGAATTTCAAAAGTGAGTTTGAGATGTTGAATTGCACTTTGAAAACAGTTGGGAAACCATCCAAACAGTTCTTAACCATAAGGGTACTGGGGATTTCATCATTTAGAACTGCTTTTACCAGAGTATTTTGACTTTACACAGCGTTAGAGTTGAAGGTAACCTTATTTCACCATAACGCGCTTCAGGGCCTGAAATTCACTTTGTGTACACATGTGTGACGCCTTGTTTTCCACCAGGAAACTGTTCAAAACAGTTCATTTCTGTAAAAAACTATGTCGCAGATGTGTTTCAAGTGGTTTCACAACATAGAAGTTAAGACTCATTGAATTTAACTCAACTTCAGTTTTTGCCCAATGCAACTGAATAGGAATTTCAAAAGTGAGTTTGAGATGTTGAATTGCACTTTGAAAACAGTTGGGAAACCATCCAAACAGTTCTTAACCATAAGGGTACTGGGGATTTCATCATTTAGAACTGCTTTTACCAGAGTATTTTGACTTTACACAGCGTTAGAGTTGAAGGTAACCTTATTTCACCATAACGCGTTCAGGGCCTGAAATTCACTTTGTGTACACATGTGTGACGCCTTGTTTTCCACCAGGAAACTGTTCAAAACAGTTCATTTCTGTAAAAACTATGTCGCAGATGTGTTTCAAGTGGTTTCACAACATAGAAGTTAAGACTCATTAAATTTAACTCAACTTCAGTTTTTGCCCAATGCAACTCAATAGGATTTCAAAAGTGAGTTTGAGATGTTGAATTGCACTTTGAAAACAGTTGGGAAACCATCCAAACAGTTCTTAACCATAAGGGTACTGGGGATTTCATCATTTAGAACTGCTTTTACCAGAGTATTTTGACTTTACACAGCGTTAGAGTTGAAGGTAACCTTATTTCACCATAACGCGTTTCAGGGCCTGAAATTCACTTTGTGTACACATGTGTGACGCCTTGTTTTCCACCAGGAAACTGTTCAAAACAGTTCATTTCTGTAAAAAACTATGTCGCAGATGTGTTTCAAGTGGTTTCACAACATAGAAGTTAAGACTCATTAAATTTAACTCAACTTCAGTTTTTGCCCAATGCAACTCAATAGGAATTTCAAAAGTGAGTTTGAGATGTTGAATTGCACTTTGAAAAACAGTTGGGAAACCATCCAAACAGTTCTTAACCATAAGGGTACTGGGGATTTCATCATTTAGAACTGCTTTTACCAGAGTATTTTGACTTTACACAGCGTTAGAGTTGAAGGTAACCTTATTTCACCATAACGCTTCAGGGCCTGAAAATCACTTTGTGTACACATGTGTGACGCCTTGTTTTCCACCAGGAAACTGTTCAAAACAGTTCATTTCTGTAAAAAACTATGTCGCAGATGTGTTTCAAGTGGTTTCACAACATAGAAGTTAAGACTCATTAAATTTAACTCAACTTCAGTTTTTGCCCAATGCAACTCAATAGGATTTCAAAAGTGAGTTTGAGATGTTGAATTGCACTTTGAAAACAGTTGGGAAACCATCCAAACAGTTCTTAACCATAAGGGTACTGGGGATTTCATCATTTAGAACTGCTTTTACCAGAGTATTTTGACTTTACACAGCGTTAGAGTTGAAGGTAACCTTATTTCACCATAACGCTTCAGGGCCTGAAATTCACTTTGTGTACACATGTGTGACGCCTTGTTTTCCACCAGGAAACTGTTCAAAACAGTTCATTTCTGTAAAAACTATGTCGCAGATGTGTTTCAAGTGGTTTCACAACATAGAAGTTAAGACTCATTAAATTTAACTCAACTTCAGTTTTTGCCCAATGCAACTCAATAGGAATTTCAAAAGTGAGTTTGAGATGTTGAATTGCACTTTGAAAACAGTTGGGAAACCATCCAAACAGTTCTTAACCATAAGGGTACTGGGGATTTCATCATTTAGAACTGCTTTTACCAGAGTATTTTGACTTTACACAGCGTTAGAGTTGAAGGTAACCTTATTTCACCATAACGCTTTCAGGGCCTGAAAATCACTTTGTGTACACATGTGTGACGCCTTGTTTTCCACCAGGAAACTGTTCAAAACAGTTCATTTCTGTAAAAACTATGTCGCAGATGTGTTTCAAGTGGTTTCACAACATAGAAGTTAAGACTCATTGAGTTTAACTCAACTTCAGTTTTGCCCAATGCAAGTCAATAGGATTTCAAAAGTGAGTTTGAGATGTTGAAGTGCACTTTGAAAAACAGTTGGGAAACCATCCAAACAGTTCTTAACCATAAGGGTACTGGGGATTTCATCATTTAGAACTGCTTTTACCAGAGTATTTTGACTTTACACAGCGTTAGAGTTGAAGGTAACCTTATTTCACCATAACGCTTCAGGGCCTGAAATTCACTTTGTGTACACATGTGTGACGCCTTGTTTTCCACCAGGAAACTGTTCAAAACAGTTCATTTCTGTAAAAACTATGTCGCAGATGTGTTTCAAGTGGTTTCACAACATAGAAGTTAAGACTCATTAAATTTAACTCAACTTCAGTTTTTGCCCAATGCAACTCAATAGGAATTTCAAAAGTGAGTTTGAGATGTTGAATTGCACTTTGAAAACAGTTGGGAAACCATCCAAACAGTTCTTAACCATAAGGGTACTGGGGATTTCATCATTTAGAACTGCTTTTACCAGAGTATTTTGACTTTACACAGCGTTAGAGTTGAAGGTAACCTTATTTCACCATAACGCGCTTCAGGGCCTGAAAATCACTTTGTGTACACATGTGTGACGCCTTGTTTTCCACCAGGAAACTGTTCAAAACAGTTCATTTCTGTAAAAAACTATGTCGCAGATGTGTTTCAAGTGGTTTCACAACATAGAAGTTTAGACTCATTAAATTTAACTCAACTTCAGTTTTGCCCAATGCAACTCAATAGGAATTTCAAAAGTGAGTTTGAGATGTTGAATTGCACTTTGAAAACAGTTGGGAAACCATCCAAACAGTTCTTAACCATAAGGGTACTGGGGATTTCATCATTTAGAACTGCTTTTACCAGAGTATTTTGACTTTACACAGCGTTAGAGTTGAAGGTAACCTTATTTCACCATAACGCGCTTCAGGGCCTGAAATTCACTTTGTGTACACATGTGTGACGCCTTGTTTTCCACCAGGAAACTGTTCAAAACAGTTCATTTCTGTAAAAACTATGTCGCAGATGTGTTTCAAGTGGTTTCACAACATAGAAGTTAAGACTCATTAAATTTAACTCAACTTCAGTTTTTGCCCAATGCAACTCAATAGGAATTTCAAAAGTGAGTTTGAGATGTTGAATTGCACTTTGAAAAACAGTGGGAAACCATCCAAACAGTTCTTAACCATAAGGGTACTGGGGATTTCATCATTTAGAACTGCTTTTACCAGAGTATTTTGACTTTACACAGCGTTAGAGTTGAAGGTAACCTTATTTCACCATAACGCGCTTCAGGGCCTGAAATTCACTTTGTGTACACATGTGTGACGCCTTGTTTTCCACCAGGAAACTGTTCAAAACAGTTCATTTCTGTAAAAACTATGTCGCAGATGTGTTTCAAGTGGTTTCACAACATAGAAGTTAAGACTCATTAAATTTAACTCAACTTCAGTTTTTGCCCAATGCAACTCAATAGGAATTTCAAAAGTGAGTTTGAGATGTTGAATTGCACTTTGAAAACAGTTGGGAAACCATCCAAACAGTTCTTAACCATAAGGGTACTGGGGATTTCATCATTTAGAACTGCTTTTACCAGAGTATTTTGACTTTACACAGCGTTAGAGTTGAAGGTAACCTTATTTCACCATAACGCTTTCAGGGCCTGAAATTCACTTTGTGTACACATGTGTGACGCCTTGTTTTCCACCAGGAAACTGTTCAAAACAGTTCATTTCTGTAAAAACTATGTCGCAGATGTGTTTCAAGTGGTTTCACAACATAGAAGTTAAGACTCATTAAATTTAACTCAACTTCAGTTTTGCCCAATGCAACTCAATAGGAATTTCAAAAGTGAGTTTGAGATGTTGAATTGCACTTTGAAAACAGTGGGAAACCATCCAAACAGTTCTTAACCATAAGGGTACTGGGGATTTCATCATTTAGAACTGCTTTTACCAGAGTATTTTGACTTTACACAGCGTTAGAGTTGAAGGTAACCTTATTTCACCATAACGCGCTTCAGGGCCTGAAAATCACTTTGTGTACACATGTGTGACGCCTTGTTTTCCACCAGGAAACTGTTCAAAACAGTTCATTTCTGTAAAAACTATGTCGCAGATGTGTTTCAAGTGGTTTCACAACATAGAAGTTAAGACTCATTAAATTTAACTCAACTTCAGTTTTGCCCAATGCAACTCAATAGGAATTTCAAAAGTGAGTTTGAGATGTTGAATTGCACTTTGAAAACAGTTGGGAAACCATCCAAACAGTTCTTAACCATAAGGGTACTGGGGATTTCATCATTTAGAACTGCTTTTACCAGAGTATTTTGACTTTACACAGATTTAGAGTTGAAGGTAACCTTATTTCACCATAACGCGCTTCAGGGCCTGAAAATCACTTTGTGTACACATGTGTGACGCCTTGTTTTCCACCAGGAAACTGTTCAAAACAGTTCATTTCTGTAAAAACTATGTCGCAGATGTGTTTCAAGTGGTTTTACAACATAGCAGTTAAGACTCATTGAGTTTAACTCAACTTCAGTTTTTGCCCAATGCAAGTTAATAGGATTTCAAAAGTGAGTTTGAGATGTTGAAGTGCACTTTGAAAACAGTTGGGAAACCATCCAAACAGTTCTTAACCATAAGGGTACTGGGGATTTCATCATTTAGAACTGCTTTTACCAGAGTATTTTGACTTTACACAGCGTTAGAGTTGAAGGTAACCTTATTTCACCATAACGCTTTCAGGGCCTGAAATTCACTTTGTGTACACATGTGTGACGCCTTGTTTTCCACCAGGAAACTGTTCAAAACAGTTCATTTCTGTAAAAACTATGTCGCAGATGTGTTTCAAGTGGTTTCACAACATAGAAGTTAAGACTCATTAAATTTAACTCAACTTCAGTTTTTGCCCAATGCAACTCAATAGGAATTTCAAAAGTGAGTTTGAGATGTTGAATTGCACTTTGAAAACAGTTGGGAAACCATCCAAACAGTTCTTAACCATAAGGGTACTGGGGATTTCATCATTTAGAACTGCTTTTACCAGAGTATTTTGACTTTACACAGCGTTAGAGTTGAAGGTAACCTTATTTCACCATAACGCTTCAGGGCCTGAAATTCACTTTGTGTACACATGTGTGACGCCTTGTTTTCCACCAGGAAACTGTTCAAAACAGTTCATTTCTGTAAAAACTATGTCGCAGATGTGTTTCAAGTGGTTTCACAACATAGAAGTTAAGACTCATTAAATTTCACTCAACTTCAGTTTTGCCCAATGCAACTCAATAGGATTTCAAAAGTGAGTTTGAGATGTTGAAGTGCACTTTGAAAAACAGTTGGGAAACCATCCAAACAGTTCTTAACCATAAGGGTACTGGGGATTTCATCATTTAGAACTGCTTTTACCAGAGTATTTTGACTTTACACAGCGTTAGAGTTGAAGGTAACCTTATTTCACCATAACGCTTCAGGGCCTGAAATTCACTTTGTGTACACATGTGTGACGCCTTGTTTTCCACCAGGAAACTGTTCAAAACAGTTCATTTCTGTAAAAACTATGTCGCAGATGTGTTTCAAGTGGTTTCACAACATAGAAGTTAAGACTCATTAAATTTAACTCAACTTCAGTTTTGCCCAATGCAACTCAATAGGAATTTCAAAAGTGAGTTTGAGATGTTGAATTGCACTTTGAAAACAGTTGGGAAACCATCCAAACAGTTCTTAACCATAAGGGTACTGGGGATTTCATCATTTAGAACTGCTTTTACCAGAGTATTTTGACTTTACACAGCGTTAGAGTTGAAGGTAACCTTATTTCACCATAACGCTTTCAGGGCCTGAAAATCACTTTGTGTACACATGTGTGACGCCTTGTTTTCCACCAGGAAACTGTTCAAAACAGTTCATTTCTGTAAAAACTATGTCGCAGATGTGTTTCAAGTGGTTTCACAACATAGAAGTTAAGACTCATTGAGTTTAACTCAACTTCAGTTTTTGCCCAATGCAACTCAATAGGAATTTCAAAAGTGAGTTTGAGATGTTGAAGTGCACTTTGAAAACAGTTGGGAAACCATCCAAACAGTTCTTAACCATAAGGGTACTGGGGATTTCATCATTTAGAACTGCTTTTACCAGAGTATTTTGACTTTACACAGCGTTAGAGTTGAAGGTAACCTTATTTCACCATAACGCTTCAGGGCCTGAAATTCACTTTGTGTACACATGTGTGACGCCTTGTTTTCCACCAGGAAACTGTTCAAAACAGTTCATTTCTGTAAAAACTATGTCGCAGATGTGTTTCAAGTGGTTTCACAACATAGAAGTTAAGACTCATTAAATTTAACTCAACTTCAGTTTTTGCCCAATGCAACTCAATAGGAATTTCAAAAGTGAGTTTGAGATGTTGAATTGCACTTTGAAAACAGTTGGGAAACCATCCAAACAGTTCTTAACCATAAGGGTACTGGGGATTTCATCATTTAGAACTGCTTTTACCAGAGTATTTTGACTTTACACAGCGTTAGAGTTGAAGGTAACCTTATTTCACCATAACGCTTTCAGGGCCTGAAATTCACTTTGTGTACACATGTGTGACGCCTTGTTTTCCACCAGGAAACTGTTCAAAACAGTTCATTTCTGTAAAAACTATGTCGCAGATGTGTTTCAAGTGGTTTCACAACATAGAAGTTAAGACTCATTAAATTTAACTCAACTTCAGTTTTTGCCCAATGCAACTCAATAGGAATTTCAAAAGTGAGTTTGAGATGTTGAATTGCACTTTGAAAACAGTTGGGAAACCATCCAAACAGTTCTTAACCATAAGGGTACTGGGGATTTCATCATTTAGAACTGCTTTTACCAGAGTATTTTGACTTTACACAGCGTTAGAGTTGAAGGTAACCTTATTTCACCATAACGCTTCAGGGCCTGAAATTCACTTTGTGTACACATGTGTGACGCCTTGTTTTCCACCAGGAAACTGTTCAAAACAGTTCATTTCTGTAAAAACTATGTCGCAGATGTGTTTCAAGTGGTTTCACAACATAGAAGTTAAGACTCATTAAATTTAACTCAACTTCAGTTTTTGCCCAATGCAACTCAATAGGATTTCAAAAGTGAGTTTGAGATGTTGAATTGCACTTTGAAAACAGTGGGAAACCATCCAAACAGTTCTTAACCATAAGGGTACTGGGGATTTCATCATTTAGAACTGCTTTTACCAGAGTATTTTGACTTTACACAGCGTTAGAGTTGAAGGTAACCTTATTTCACCATAACGCGCTTCAGGGCCTGAAATTCACTTTGTGTACACATTTGTGACGCCTTGTTTTCCACCAGGAAACTGTTCAAAACAGTTCATTTCTGTAAAAAACTATGTCGCAGATGTGTTTCAAGTGGTTTCACAACATAGAAGTTAAGACTCATTAAATTTAACTCAACTTCAGTTTTTGCCCAATGCAACTCAATAGGAATTTCAAAAGTGAGTTTGAGATGTTGAATTGCACTTTGAAAACAGTTGGGAAACCATCCAAACAGTTCTTAACCATAAGGGTACTGGGGATTTCATCATTTAGAACTGCTTTTACCAGAGTATTTTGACTTTACACAGAGTTAGAGTTGAAGGTAACCTTATTTCACCATAACGCGCTTCAGGGCCTGAAAATCACTTTGTGTACACATGTGTGACGCCTTGTTTTCCACCAGGAAACTGTTCAAAACAGTTCATTTCTGTAAAAACTATGTCACAGATGTGTTTCAAGTGGTTTCACAACATAGAAGTTAAGACTCATTAAATTTAACTCAACTTCAGTTTTGTCCAATGCAAGTCAATGGGAATTTCAAAAGTGAGTTTGAGATGTTGAAGTGCACTTTGAAAACAGTTGGGAAACCATCCAAACAGTTCTTAACCATAAGGGTACTGGGGATTTCATCATTTAGAACTGCTTTTACCAGAGTATTTTGACTTTACACAGCGTTAGAGTTGAAGGTAACCTTATTTCACCATAACGCGCTTCAGGGCCTGAAATTCACTTTGTGTACACATGTGTGACGCCTTGTTTTCCACCAGGAAACTGTTCAAAACAGTTCATTTCTGTAAAAACTATGTCGCAGATGTGTTTCAAGTGGTTTCACAACATAGAAGTTAAGACTCATTAAATTTAACTCAACTTCAGTTTTTGCCCAATGCAACTCAATAGGAATTTCAAAAGTGAGTTTGAGATGTTGAATTGCACTTTGAAAACAGTTGGGAAACCATCCAAACAGTTCTTAACCATAAGGGTACTGGGGATTTCATCATTTAGAACTGCTTTTACCAGAGTATTTTGACTTTACACAGAGTTAGAGTTGAAGGTAACCTTATTTCACCATAACGCTTCAGGGCCTGAAAATCACTTTGTGTACACATGTGTGACGCCTTGTTTTCCACCAGGAAACTGTTCAAAACAGTTCATTTCTGTAAAAAACTATGTCGCAGATGTGTTTCAAGTGGTTTCACAACATAGAAGTTAAGACTCATTGAGTTTAACTCAACTTCAGTTTTTGCCCAATGCAACTCAATAGGAATTTCAAAAGTGAGTTTGAGATGTTGAATTGCACTTTGAAAACAGTTGGGAAACCATCCAAACAGTTCTTAACCATAAGGGTACTGGGGATTTCATCATTTAGAACTGCTTTTACCAGAGTATTTTGACTTTACACAGCGTTAGAGTTGAAGGTAACCTTATTTCACCATAACGCTTTCAGGGCCTGAAATTCACTTTGTGTACACATGTGTGACGCCTTGTTTTCCACCAGGAAACTGTTCAAAACAGTTCATTTCTGTAAAAACTATGTCGCAGATGTGTTTCAAGTGGTTTCACAACATAGAAGTTAAGACTCATTAAATTTAACTCAACTTCAGTTTTTGCCCAATGCAACTCAATAGGAATTTCAAAAGTGAGTTTGAGATGTTGAATTGCACTTTGAAAACAGTTGGGAAACCATCCAAACAGTTCTTAATCATAAGGGTACTGGGGATTTCATCATTTAGAACTGCTTTTACCAGAGTATTTTGACTTTACACAGCGTTAGAGTTGAAGGTAACCTTATTTCACCATAACGCTTTCAGGGCCTGAAAATCACTTTGTGTACACATGTGTGACGCCTTGTTTTCCACCAGGAAACTGTTCAAAACAGTTCATTTCTGTAAAAACTATGTCACAGATGTGTTTCAAGTGGTTTCACAACATAGAAGTTAAGACTCATTGAGTTTCACTCAACTTCAGTTTTTGCCCAATGCAACTCAATAGGATTTCAAAAGGTGAGTTTGAGATGTTGAAGTGCACTTTGAAAACAGTTGGGAAACCATCCAAACAGTTCTTAACCATAAGGGTACTGGGGATTTCATCATTTAGAACTGCTTTTACCAGAGTATTTTGACTTTACAC
The DNA here is from genome assembly GCF_016835505.1 of Polypterus senegalus. Lineage (NCBI taxonomy): Eukaryota > Metazoa > Chordata > Cladistia > Polypteriformes > Polypteridae > Polypterus > Polypterus senegalus. The sequence continues at coordinate 441,357 of NC_053156.1, read as the reverse complement.
AGCGTTAGAGTTGAAGGTAACCTTATTTCACCATAACGCTTTCAGGGCCTGAAATTCACTTTGTGTACACATGTGTGACGCCTTGTTTTCCACCAGGAAACTGTTCAAAACAGTTCATTTCTGTAAAAACTATGTCGCAGATGTGTTTCAAGTGGTTTCACAACATAGAAGTTAAGACTCATTAAATTTAACTCAACTTCAGTTTTTGCCCAATGCAACTCAATAGGAATTTCAAAAGTGAGTTTGAGATGTTGAATTGCACTTTGAAAACAGTTGGGAAACCATCCAAACAGTTCTTAACCATAAGGGTACTGGGGATTTCATCATTTAGAACTGCTTTTACCAGAGTATTTTGACTTTACACAGCGTTAGAGTTGAAGGTAACCTTATTTCACCATAACGCGCTTCAGGGCCTGAAATTCACTTTGTGTACACATGTGTGACGCCTTGTTTTCCACCAGGAAACTGTTCAAAACAGTTCATTTCTGTAAAAAACTATGTCGCAGATGTGTTTCAAGTGGTTTCACAACATAGAAGTTAAGACTCATTAAATTTAACTCAACTTCAGTTTTTGCCAATGCAACTCAATAGGATTTTAAAAAGTGAGTTTGAGATGTTGAAGTGCACTTTGAAAACAGTTGGGAAACCATCCAAACAGTTCTTAACCATAAGGGTACTGGGGATTTCATCATTTAGAACTGCTTTTACCAGAGTATTTTGACTTTACACAGCGTTAGAGTTGAAGGTAACCTTATTTCACCATAACGCTTTCAGGGCCTGAAATTCACTTTGTGTACACATGTGTGACGCCTTGTTTTCCACCAGGAAACTGTTCAAAACAGTTCATTTCTGTAAAAACTATGTCGCAGATGTGTTTCAAGTGGTTTCACAACATAGAAGTTAAGACTCATTAAATTTAACTCAACTTCAGTTTTGCCCAATGCAACTCAATAGGAATTTCAAAAGTGAGTTTGAGATGTTGAATTGCACTTTGAAAACAGTGGGGAAACCATCCAAACAGTTCTTAACCATAAGGGTACTGGGGATTTCATCATTTAGAACTGCTTTTACCAGAGTATTTTGACTTTCCACAGAGTTAGAGTTGAAGGTAACCTTATTTCACCATAACGCTTTCAGGGCCTGAAATTCACTTTGTGTACACATGTGTGACTCCTTGTTTTCCACCAGGAAACTGTTCAAAACAGTTCATTTCTGTTAAAAACTATGTCACAGATGTGTTTCAAGTGGTTTCACAACATAGAAGTTAAGACTCATTGAATTTCACTCAACTTCAGTTTTGCCCAATGCAACTCAATAGGATTTCAAAAGGTGAGTTTGAGATGTTGAATTGCACTTTGAAAAACAGTTGGGAAACCATCCAAACAGTTCTTAACCATAAGGGTACTGGGGATTTCATCATTTAGAACTGCTTTTACCAGAGTATTTTGACTTTACACAGCGTTAGAGTTGAAGGTAACCTTATTTCACCATAACGCTTCAGGGCCTGAAATTCACTTTGTGTACACATGTGTGACGCCTTGTTTTCCACCAGGAAACTGTTCAAAACAGTTCATTTCTGTAAAAACTATGTCGCAGATGTGTTTCAAGTGGTTTCACAACATAGAAGTTAAGACTCATTAAATTTAACTCAACTTCAGTTTTTGCCCAATGCAACTCAATAGGAATTTCAAAAGTGAGTTTGAGATGTTGAATTGCACTTTGAAAACAGTGGGAAACCATCGAAACAGTTCTTAACCATAAGGGTACTGGGGATTTCATCATTTAGAACTGCTTTTACCAGAGTATTTTGACTTTCCACAGAGTTAGAGTTGAAGGTAACCTTATTTCACCATAACGCTTTCAGGGCCTGAAAATCACTTTGTGTACACATGTGTGACGCCTTGTTTTCCACCAGGAAACTGTTCAAAACAGTTCATTTCTGTAAAAAACTATGTCACAGATGTGTTTCAAGTGGTTTCACAACATAGAAGTTAAGACTCATTGAGTTTAACTCAACTTCAGTTTTTGCCCAATGCAACTCAATAGGATTTCAAAAAGTGAGTTTGAGATGTTGAAGTGCACTTTGAAAACAGTTGGGAAACCATCCAAACAGTTCTTAACCATAAGGGTACTGGGGATTTCATCATTTAGAACTGCTTTTACCAGAGTATTTTGACTTTACACAGCGTTAGAGTTGAAGGTAACCTTATTTCACCATAACGCGCTTCAGGGCCTGAAATTCACTTTGTGTACACATGTGTGACGCCTTGTTTTCCACCAGGAAACTGTTCAAAACAGTTCATTTCTGTAAAAACTATGTCGCAGATGTGTTTCAAGTGGTTTCACAACATAGAAGTTAAGACTCATTAAATTTAACTCAACTTCAGTTTTTGCCCAATGCAACTCAATAGGAATTTCAAAAGTGAGTTTGAGATGTTGAATTGCACTTTGAAAACAGTGGGAAACCATCCAAACAGTTCTTAACCATAAGGGTACTGGGGATTTCATCATTTAGAACTGCTTTTACCAGAGTATTTTGACTTTACACAGCGTTAGAGTTGAAGGTAACCTTATTTCACCATAACGCGTTTCTGGGCCTGAAATTCACTTTGTGTACACATGTGTGACGCCTTGTTTTCCACCAGGAAACTGTTCAAAACAGTTCATTTCTGTAAAAACTATGTCGCAGATGTGTTTCAAGTGGTTTCACAACATAGAAGTTAAGACTCATTAAATTTAACTCAACTTCAGTTTTTGCCCAATGCAACTCAATAGGAATTTCAAAAGGTGAGTTTGAGATGTTGAATTGCACTTTGAAAACAGTTGGGAAACCATCCAAACAGTTCTTAACCATAAGGGTACTGGGGATTTCATCATTTAGAACTGCTTTTACCAGAGTATTTTGACTTTACACAGAGTTAGAGTTGAAGGTAACCTTATTTCACCATAACGCGCTTCAGGGCCTGAAATTCACTTTGTGTACACATGTGTGACGCCTTGTTTTCCACCAGGAAACTGTTCAAAACAGTTCATTTCTGTAAAAACTATGTCGCAGATGTGTTTCAAGTGGTTTCACAACATAGAAGTTAAGACTCATTAAATTTAACTCAACTTCAGTTTTTGCCCAATGCAACTCAATAGGAATTTCAAAAGGTGAGTTTGAGATGTTGAATTGCACTTTGAAAACAGTTGGGAAACCATCCAAACAGTTCTTAACCATAAGGGTACTGGGGATTTCATCATTTAGAACTGCTTTTACCAGAGTATTTTGACTTTACACAGCGTTAGAGTTGAAGGTAACCTTATTTCACCATAACGCTTCAGGGCCTGAAATTCACTTTGTGTACACATGTGTGACGCCTTGTTTTCCACCAGGAAACTGTTCAAAACAGTTCATTTCTGTAAAAACTATGTCGCAGATGTGTTTCAAGTGGTTTCACAACATAGAAGTTAAGACTCATTAAATTTAACTCAACTTCAGTTTTTGCCCAATGCAACTCAATAGGAATTTCAAAAGTGAGTTTGAGATGTTGAATTGCACTTTGAAAACAGTTGGGAAACCATCCAAACAGTTCTTAACCATAAGGGTACTGGGGATTTCATCATTTAGAACTGCTTTTACCAGAGTATTTTGACTTTACACAGCGTTAGAGTTGAAGGTAACCTTATTTCACCATAACGCGCTTCAGGGCCTGAAAATCACTTTGTGTACACATGTGTGACGCCTTGTTTTCCACCAGGAAACTGTTCAAAACAGTTCATTTCTGTAAAAAACTATGTCGCAGATGTGTTTCAAGTGGTTTCACAACATAGAAGTTAAGACTCATTGAATTTAACTCAACTTCAGTTTTTGCCCAATGCAACTCAATAGGATTTCAAAAGTGAGTTTGAGATGTTGAAGTGCACTTTGAAAACAGTTGGGAAACCATCCAAACAGTTCTTAACCATAAGGGTACTGGGGATTTCATCATTTAGAACTGCTTTTACCAGAGTATTTTGACTTTACACAGCGTTAGAGTTGAAGGTAACCTTATTTCACCATAACGCGCTTCAGGGCCTGAAATTCACTTTGTGTACACATGTGTGACGCCTTGTTTTCCACCAGGAAACTGTTCAAAACAGTTCATTTCTGTAAAAACTATGTCGCAGATGTGTTTCAAGTGGTTTCACAACATAGAAGTTAAGACTCATTAAATTTAACTCAACTTCAGTATTTGCCCAATGCAACTCAATAGGAATTTCAAAAGGTGAGTTTGAGATGTTGAATTGCACTTTGAAAAACAGTGGGGAAACCATCCAAACAGTTCTTAACCATAAGGGTACTGGGGATTTCATCATTTAGAACTGCTTTTACCAGAGTATTTTGACTTTACACAGAGTTAGAGTTGAAGGTAACCTTATTTCACCATAACGCGCTTCAGGGCCTGAAAATCACTTTGTGTACACATGTGTGACGCCTTGTTTTCCACCAGGAAACTGTTCAAAACAGTTCATTTCTGTAAAAAACTATGTCGCAGATGTGTTTCAAGTGGTTTCACAACATAGAAGTTAAGACTCATTGAGTTTAACTCAACTTCAGTTTTTGCCCATGCAACTCAATAGGAATTTCAAAAGGTGAGTTTGAGATGTTGAAGTGCACTTTGAAAACAGTTGGGAAACCATCCAAACAGTTCTTAACCATAAGGGTACTGGGGATTTCATCATTTAGAACTGCTTTTACCAGAGTATTTTGACTTTACACAGCGTTAGAGTTGAAGGTAACCTTATTTCACCATAACGCTTCAGGGCCTGAAATTCACTTTGTGTACACATGTGTGACGCCTTGTTTTCCACCAGGAAACTGTTCAAAACAGTTCATTTCTGTAAAAAACTATGTCGCAGATGTGTTTCAAGTGGTTTCACAACATAGAAGTTAAGACTCATTAAATTTAACTCAACTTCAGTATTTGCCCAATGCAACTCAATAGGAATTTCAAAAGTGAGTTTGAGATGTTGAATTGCACTTTGAAAACAGTTGGGAAACCATCCAAACAGTTCTTAACCATAAGGGTACTGGGGATTTCATCATTTAGAACTGCTTTTACCAGAGTATTTTGACTTTACACAGCGTTAGAGTTGAAGGTAACCTTATTTCACCATAACGCGTTTCAGGGCCTGAAATTCACTTTGTGTACACATGTGTGACGCCTTGTTTTCCACCAGGAAACTGTTCAAAACAGTTCATTTCTGTAAAAACTATGTCGCAGATGTGTTTCAAGTGGTTTCACAACATAGAAGTTAAGACTCATTGAATTTAACTCAACTTCAGTTTTTGCCCAATGCAACTCAATAGGATTTCAAAAGT